>NW_008580745.1:37479-68057 GCF_000691845.1 Merops nubicus | reverse complement strand
CGTGGGGCAATCATGGCGCCACTGATGCTGTGGGTAGGCACTGAAAAAGTCCCAGACTGACTCTGCAGCAGACAGGAAATGGATTCAGGAGCTGGATTCAGGAATTGGATTCAGAAACACACAGATTTAGATTGAAGGCAGAAGAATGGACAGAGTCCTCCTCAGATACCAGCTCCTGAAGGAGAGAGTTTGACTCTTGTGACTCTTCAGCTTTATACAGAATATGATGTATAGAGGATGGAACCCCTTGCTGGTCAGTTCAGGGTCACCTGTCCTTTCCACTCCTCCCTGCAGATGTGGCCTCTTGCTTTACAGCACCCCAAAGTGGCACAGGATATTTAGCAGTGACCTCGGTTTCTACAGGAGCAGGTATAAGCAAGAGCCTTTCTGCACACCAGTCCTTGGTAGTACCTATAAACATCGAGTGCTAGCACTTCTAGAAGAAGACACTGCAAAAATATGCTGTTAACTTCCAAAAGTGCAGTCACCTAGAAGAAACTGAGCTGAAAAGTAAAACCACTGACCAGAATTCTGTTCATTCTGAGTCATTCTCTCAGCTCACAACAAAGCTCTACAAAAAAGAGCAAGAGGGTCAAAACTCTTTTTATGAAAGAAACAAAATGTCAGAATTTGAGTCAACCATGTAGGGAATTTTTAGGGAAAATCCTTAGCCAGCTGTAGGGTCAATGAACTTTCATTTTAACACAAATCAACACTTATTCCTCATCTTCTCTGTATTTCTGATAAGGAGTCTGGCTGTAGTTTTATTTTTCTGAGATGAAAAAATAACTGTTGAAAGTCCTGGGAGGGGGAAAAAACCCAAAGCTGAGCTTTGTCACAGCCACTGCATCTAGAGGAAAGCAGCAACACTAAGCTGTCAGGTCTTGGCAAAGAACCAGACTAGTGTGCCTGCTCTGAATGTTAGAACCACTTTGTGTTGTAGATATTGTGAGATATTCCTGAGGCTACAGAAGAGCTTATTCCTGAATCTAATCACTCTAGGGTCAGCTTTAGCAGTGTTTTATTTATGTGGGATGCAGAACATGTCCCTCAGATCTGACTTGCTTAACGTGACATTTATTCTTCTTCCAGTTCTTTACCATCTGGCACAATCTCAGGCACCCAAAGAGATTTTACAGCTGCTTTTGTAGTAGCATTAAGACTTCATAACATTTTTCCTTTTACTGCAATGCTGTAAAAGAAGTGCAGGTTCAGAATTCCTGAAGTGGTGAGGCAAGAGAGAGGAGGAGTCAATTACTGCACAAAGAGGGATACAGAAAATACAGTTTCAGGCAGAACATTTTTTGTGTAATAGCTTCTTGTATACATCAATGTAAGACACCTTAAAATACATAAGCACAAAGGTCATAATTCATAACTGCAAACTGGTGGGGGTTTTTTTTGTTTGTTTTTAAATAAAGTAAACTTGATTTTGTTCCTGGAATATGAAGAAGTTCTTGGGATGCTCCACTGTGTTCAGAAAAGATCTATCAGCAGTTCCTAGCCCAAAAAAAAAGGACAATATAGTAAATTTCACCAATAGAGGAGGAGTCAATTACTGCACAAAGAGGGATACAGAAAATACAGTTTCAGGCAGAACATTTTTTGTGTAATAGCTTCTTGTACATGTCAATGTAAGACACCTTAAAATGCATAAGCACAGAGGTCATAATTCATAACTGCAAACTGGTGGGGGTTTTGTTTGTTTGTTTTTAAATAAAGTAAACTTGATTTTGTTCCTGGAATATGAAGAAGGACAATATAGTAAACTTCACCAATAATTAATGTTAGGTTAGTGAAACACATATTAAAAGCCACATTCTCTCTTGATCTTTTGTAGCTGCCCCTACATCACCCTGTTTATGAAAAACAGCATATATTAGTTAACTTTGTTATATAAACCCCCAATCTTGTCTAAGCTTGTGGAACTGTTTAAACATGATAAGGTTGCTCGTTTTTAAATATTCACATTACAAGGTTAATGAAGAAGATGCAACCAGCTTTGGATCTAACTGGAATATCAAACACCTGTATTTTCCATATAAAATAACCAGCTTCCAAGTGATTTCAGGTTATCCCCAGACAAAATAAAAATGCATCAAGAACCACAATAAGGCAGCAGACAGCAAGTATCCTTTGTAGCAGTCTAGCATAAACACATGAAGAAGAGAATCCATGGGCATTAGCTAGTGCTAGTATGAGTCCATTCTAACTTGACAGCATTTCATGCTGATGTTCCTCATTCTCTAGCAGGTGGGACAACATTGTGAAACAAGACCTCAGGACAACAATTTCTAAGTACAGAAGGGACAGAAAGTGCCTAGAAGTGAGCAGGGGTTTTCCAAGGGCAATCGTACCAACCTGTGTGTCTTTCCTCACTGACCAACTCTGTGGAGGAGAGGGGAGCAATGGGTGTTGTTTACCCTCTCACAAGGCATGACACAGTCTCCCATCCTTGTAACCAAGATGAGAAGATATGAGTTAGATAGGTGGACCACAGGGTGGTTGAAAACTGGCTGGACCACCCGTTTCAAAGGGTTGGGGCGAACAGGTTGAAATCTAACAGCTGGTTACGGGTGGCATTCCTCAGTGTTTGATACTGGGGCTAATAATGCTTAGCATCTTCAATGTGAGCATGGACCATGGGGCAGAAGGCATCCTCTGCAAGCTTGTGGATGCCACTATGGAGGATGGCTGAAGGGCAGAGCTGCCATGAGAGAAGGCTAAGGACAGATCTAAATGCCTGAAGAGGGGTTATAAAGAAGAGCAACACAAACTCTTTCAGAGGTGCACAATGGGAGGACAAGAGGCAACAGCTGAAAGTTGCAGCCAAGGACATTCTGATTGAGTATAAGGAACAGGGTTTTTACCAAGGGAGTGCTAAAGCACTTGAGCAGGTTCCCTCAGGAGGCAGAGTGATCTCCTTCTGCAGAGATCTTTGAAACTTGGCTGGAGGAGGAGCAGGGCAGCCAAACCTAGTTGTGAAGTTATTGCTGCTGTGAGCAAAGAGTTGGACTAGAGACCTCTAAATGTCCCTTCTAAACAATATTTGTCTTTGATGCTATAACTAATTAAGCCTGTAATGTTTTATTTGTATCCAAGGGTCCTTAGGGATTTAAAAGTGCAACAGACAGAAAACAAAGTTCAACCATTTGCATAGCTGAACACGTCATATACTTTTAGGTGTATTTCTGTACTGCTGTAGGAGTATATTTATATATTGCCTGGCATGTCAAATATAGCCACTAGACACATGTTGCTGCATCAGGTATGACTGAAGCTGAACAGACCATAACTTCTCGTAAATAATTAACTCCTCTTTACTGCTTCAATCCCCTGATTTGCATGAGGACATCATGGGGCAGCTTCTGCCATGAAAGCAGGCACACCGTGCAGCCACGAGGCCAGGGAGGATCCTGCATGGCTGACTCTATGGAGGAAAACTGCAGTAGTGCAAACACCACCACACAGCCTGTCTGTGGGTTCCACATTGCACTCTGATTATTAAAAGAACTGACAAATTTGGGGTTGGAAAATTGACAGTCTCCCCACTGTCTTGGTTTTTGTGGTTCTTGCTTATTCCTCCATCACAGCTACTTCAGTTCTCTGTAGGGTATCTGGTTAGTTGAAGAGCAGAGAGAATATCTCACCTACAAAGGTGAATTAATTCATCAAAAGTATTTCAACAAATCATTTTAAGAGCAATTTGGGCTTTCTTTTCTGGCACAGGTGAATCTAATGCTGACTTTCCTTATTTCATTTTATCTTTCTTTGGTGTTTAGAGAACTTTTCATGGTTGATTTACCTCAAATTTTCTAGTAGGAGGAAGCCACCAAAATAAAACATTTCAACTTGGTGAAGTAACACAGCCAGACATAAGTGGAAATGACTGAAAATTATAAAAGTAGGCTCATATTCCACAAAGATTAACCTAATGCCAAATTTTCAAGTGTCAGACAGAGCAAACTGTTTCTGACAACTCTGGCCTTCCTAGCATAAGATGATCCTTCTGGAGGACAGCTATTAGTTTTTGTTTGTACAGCACAAACAACATCAGGAGCCCCTTTGGTCAGCTGCCAAGCACTATAATGTTACAGAAGACTCATGGTAATTGTGAAAAAAGAGGGGTTTTATCAAGAGTTGTTGTGAATGCAAAGGCAGTTATTGAATTCTGGAACAGAAAGAGCTTATCATGTGATTTGAGAAAGTTTTCTCTGAAGAGAAGCTGTGACCCAGAAAACACTGCTCATAGCTTCTGTAATATTGTCACCAAAGCTGTTGTAGCTGCAACTAGAACAGCTACAGGAGGTAAATTATGTAATATATATATATAAAAAAAAGACCTTTTCAGTGCTTGTATTAAGTATGTTTGTATGATAAACTAAAAACAGACATAGCCCAAGTTAGGGTTGGAAACATATTTCTTAGTCCTTCCCCAGAGGACAGTATTTCTTTTTCAGTCCTGGCTAAAGAGACAGGCTTCTTTTGAACTCTCACATTATGCAAACCACAGGCTTAAGCAATGTCTTCTTACCAGTTCTGTTCTCATGCACGTTTTATGCATTGCAAGTTCACTTGCTGCATCTTTTCTGAAATTAAGCCTTCCACTCTCAGTTTCTTCTTTGGAATCAAGCCCACCCAACTCACCATTGCCTTGCAGCCTCTAGACTGTGGATGCCTCAGGGCAGGAGGCGTTTCTCTGAGTGTACTGCAGTTATCCTACCAGCAGGGCACTGACCCAAGGCACGTGGGTAACAGCATGACAACAATAACTAATTGCTTCCTTGTATTTCTTTGTTCTGCCATTGCTTGAAAGGAACGTTGGTTTACATCTCTCAGCAGATGGCATTTTGCCCCTTTCACCAAACGTGGCTGGAAGTGGCATTAGTATAAATGGTGAAATATATCATTCTACACTGTCCCATACTGCACCAAAAGAGAGGTAATTTTAAAAGCATGCTAGGAATGCATGGTTTGGCAGAACCACTTGAGGCATTCCCTTTCAAGCCTTTCTTCAAGCAGTGCAAGTTGCTCTTAGTTCAAAAAGTTGATCATACACTGATAGAATCCATGTGTCTTTAATGACCAGAGTACATGCTTCTAGTGAAAGCTGGTTCAACAAAATTTGTTATGTCTTTCCTTGGCTGTATTTACAAGAAAGCAGCATTGTTTAATGAGGAAAGCACACTAGTGGAGTTCATAAATGAATCTATGAGCAGATTTTCCTACCAAGTCTATTCTTTAATTCATATTTGCATGAGTTTTCTCCCAGATTGAACAAGATTTTTCACAGAAGCTTTCTTACACCCATTTCCTGCCAATATATTACAGCACCAGCAGGGAGCTAACTGACTTAAACACAATCACCTCTTCAAAATGACATGCATGATTACCCCTGCAAATCATGCAATTATGATAAAGATTTCAAAGCAAAGCAGGTAATTTATTTACATACTGTCCAGAAACATTCAGTCTCTTGATGTGGAGCAAACCTTGAATCTCAATGTGGAAGTCTTTAGAGTTACTGCAACAAGACCAATCTGAGCTAACCAGGAAGGAATCAAAGCAGCTATAATAAAGCTTAATAAAGCAGTGCCAGGAAAAGTGCTACAGGGCACTGTGCCTCAGGATATATTTACAATATGTTATAAATGTTAATTTCTAAATTAACATCTTTAAAAAGCAGCAAATTTTGTTTAGGAGAAAGCAACCTTCAAAGTGAGTTTCTGAGTGATCTGGACCTATCTAAATCTTGTGAAATAACAACAGCCAAGCCTTCTGTTTTTCAGCTCAGCCAAAAAAGCAAACCTTAAACATAAACAGCACAAAATCTTTGGCACTAAGCAGAATCTGCAGTTCAGCACTGAGCCAGCTATTGAATCCCCATACAATATTTTTGTACTCTGATTTATTTTTCCTAACACTTACATACCCCATGAGGGCTTGAAACACCATTGATGCCTGGTGCCCTATAGAACCATGGCACAGTCTTTTCTCTGAAGGTTGTATAGAGCCACCAGTCAAGCAGTAAGGCCTTGGTTTGTCTTTATTCTCTGAGTACAGATGGTGTTCAGTTCTGTTAAGTTAAAATAAATATCAGAACTTAAATATAACAGCTACATTCTCCAGACAAGTGATTGCATAAATATGCAGAATTTGCAGCCCTGCTTTTGTATTAATTCTAACTGCATCTCACATCATCAGGCAATGTTTTCCCCTTATTAACTTTCACTCCTAGTCTCGTTTGAGACAGCAAAGCCAGCTCCAGACACACCAGCTCTACAACAGCAGAACATCCACAGCTACCTCTGCAGCCTGTGACAGAGTCTGAAAAGCTGTGCTGGCTGCTCCAGCTGCCAGCAAGGAAAAGGGAGGAGGAGTGTGAGATTAAGAATCAAATATTGCCAGTGCATTAGCAACAGCTACTAATTTCTACTTCCCCTGCTCTTCTACAAGCCCATCTCTTCATGGTTTTCCCATCACTTTTCTAGCCCATGTCTTCACCTGTTCATCCTGTTTCCTGTGACAGGAAGTTCTGAGTCTCAGCCAGGTATCTCTCCTCACTCCTTAGGATGACAGGAGTGAGACTGTCTGCAAGGATGGTAACCTGAATTATCTGTACCTGAAAAACTGGGTTTATAGGTGTCCTCTGCTTTTAGTGCTTAACGTTGGTTAATGTTGTGCTCACCCTGTAGCTGAAGCACCACTCAAAAGCATCAATGAATCATTTTTTCCTTTTGTCATGTTACAAGACATTTCCTGATTTGCAGCAGGGGAGCATGCAAGTTTTCTATGAAAGAAAAGGGTCAGGAAGAAGGCTGAGGTCATAATATTTTTTGAGTTACACATAGTTTTCTCTACAGACTGCATGACCCTTACCTTTGGCAATGGAGCTTAAAATGGTTCCTACAGAAGTCATTAGTGCTCATACTCCAGTGGTAGCTAAAGCCATCAGGATCCAGACTCTGCTAACTGCAGTATAAATGCAGTGTAAATGCAGGAGTGGTTGCCCTAGGGAACAGTCACTCTCCACCTTCCTTCACCCTCACCACATATTCTGCCCCTGAGGCAGAATGGAAGCTGTTAATGGCAGCTGGAGTGATGAGTGCTGTGACCTGAACACCTCCCACTGCACACTGTGGGGATGCCAATACTGGTTTCTGTTCAAACACAGTTATGGCCTTCAGCCTCCCTTGGTAACAGCTAAGTCTGAATTGCAAACTAGGCTCTAGTCTCGTGCAGTCATCTACCCAGCCAGTTTTTTTCCTTTAATTGATAGAATGGTGGTGGAGTTCCCATTCCTGGGAAACTTAGTGTCATCTCCACAGTAGTGCTGATTTGAGCAGGGGAGAGGGCTAGAGACCTCCAGAAATCACTTCCAACTTGATTTTTTCTCTGATTTTGTGTTTTTTGAAAGCAAGTGTATTGGGTGTCCATGTCCAGGGGCGTTCTCAGTGAGAAGAGGCCAGCAGCTGGCACTGCATCAGACAGAGCCAGCCCCAGGCAGCTCCAAAATGGACCCACCACAGGACAGTGGGGCCTGTCAGCAACACTGGCAGCACCTCTGGGAAAATATAGTCAAGAAAGCACATAAAAGCTTTGCAGCTGCTGAGAGGAATGAGAAAAATGTAAGAGAAACAGTGCTGTAGACACCAAGGTCAGTGAAGAAGGAGGGGGAGGAGATGCTCCAGGCAGTGGAGCAGAGATTCCCCTGCAGCCCATGGAGAAGACCATGGAGAGGCAGGCTGTCCCACTGTAGCCCATGGAGGTTAACAGAGGAGCACATAACCACCTGCAGCCCGTGGAGAACCCCACACTGGAGTGGGTGGATGCCTGAAGAAGGCTGTGACCTTGTAGGAAGTCCATGCTGGAGCAGGCTCTTGGCAGAAGGACAGCCTTCTTCACTGACTGTGATGTCTTCAGAGTTGTCTCTCATATATTCTCACTCCTCTCTCTGGCTGCAATTGCATCCTTTTTTAACTCCCTTTTTAACTGTGTTATCACAGAGATGCTTTCACCATCATCAGTTGGCTTGGCTTTGGCCAGTGGTGGGTCCATCTTGGAGCTGGCTGGCACTGGCTCTGTTGGACATGGGGAATCTTCTAGCAGCTTCTCCCAGAAGCCAGCACTATAGCCCTCCTGCAACCAAAACCTTGCCAAGCAAACAAAATACAATGTTTTTCACTATCCTGCTCCATTTTTCATTGGCAATGGATTAAACTATTTGAGTCTGTGTTGCCCATGATGGTAACTGGTAACTGATCTTGACCTGTGAGCTCTTTCATCGTAGTCCTCCCACCCATCCTGTTGAGGAGGGAGAGTGAGGGAGCAGCTGGGTACTCACCACAGAGGGTACTGAATTTTACAAACAATTGCAGCCCTGATCACTTTAAGCACACAGGTAACACTACAGAATTCAGACTGGGATTTGTTCCAGTGTATAAAGGCACCAGGATGTGCCCTTTAATGACCTTCACCATCACCAGGTCCTTGACCCTGCAGACAGCAGAGTTCAGAGTGTTGCACGCTGCCACTCAGTATAAAATGCTAACACATAAAAATAGGTGTCTCATATACCACAACTGTAATCCTACCCCTCTTCAGGAAACCATCAAAATGATGCTAACAGAGTTCATGGCAGTAGTTTTGGTATGCAGTTTTGAGGGAAATATGGATGGAAGAATATCTTGAAGCAAGGCTTTTCTATTTACAGTCAGACAAGCTTCTTAAATCATTTAGTGTCATGCAAACCATTTAATAATTTCCTGATTTAATTAAGAAACAAAACTTCCAATTATAAGTTTAAATTCTTTGCTTTCACTGCTGATCTTTCAGGTAGATAAATACAAGCATGATACATAAATGTAACACAAACTATTTCTTAACAGGGTTGAGAAAAAGAAGAAACTTCAAGTAGTAAAGCAGCACTAAATGATGAAAAACCAGAGTTACTTACTCCAGACTGAAGGACAGATTGGTTTCACACACAAAGGTGGGCAGGAGTTACTGTTTCTTCCCTTCCTCCACTGCAACTGTATTCTTTGTAAGTTTTAATCCTCTGCACATACTCCTGGTACCACCAAAGGTGGAAGGAATAAGGGAAGTAGAAACTTGGGAAAAGGCTGGACACGTTTACTAGTGAGTACTGTGTAGCATTTTTTCTACATGTGCTCATAAAACTTGCTTTGAATGTTTCAAAGCTGGGCACTGGCAGATCAAACAAAAGCAAAACTCCAAAAACTTCCCAGCTGTAGAACAGAGTTACATATACCAACACTAACTGCACGTAAAGAATAGGAAACAGGAGGTGAATTGGTGAAAAAAGTTTGGATGGAAACATGACTTTTCCTGAGGAAGAGAGGGGAAATGCTGTGTTATTATTGGTGTGGTTAGTATGGCAGATTTGGCAGCTGTCTGTGACACACCATAGACATGCAGGGTCCTACTGGATGGAACCTGTCTCACTAAGTGTGTGCAAACTGTAAAGGTGGAAAGTCTGCTTTTGACTAGTAGTGGGGTGGGCAAACATGGTAGGAGAAAATAATTGTAGCTCTGTAACCAGCAGTTCCCTGACTCTGAAGACTACCCACAAGTAACCAACTCTGCAAAAGGTGGTGACAGTTAAGGCTGTTTCACAAGCATTTGGATTTCTGGGCATCACTGCCATCCATTTTATATCTTAGCAGACCAGAGCAAGTCTTTTCCCTCCAGCCTATTGTGCTTCAAGGCTTGTAGATGCTGCTTATACAGAGCAGTATGCAAAGATGATCAGCTGGTTTCAAAAGTGTACCTCTTGCTCATAACAACCGTGGAGCAACCTAGCCCAGGATTCAAACTGATGGTGAGATGAGGACATCACAGGGAACAGAAGGAGCTTAGAGTGGGCTTCAGCTTAGGAACTTCACTTGGTACCTAAAGACCAATGTAATAAACCTCAGCTTAACTGTTCTAATGAGAGTACAGAGACACAAGAATAACTAATAAATACATATAGGAAGTTGTACATTTCTCAAGAAGCATTTTCACATCTGCACCTTTCCAGCTACAACTGAGGAGGAATAAAAAACACACTTGATGCCATCTGCACATTCAGTGCTTCGTTGGAATGGTTAAGCTGCTGTTGGATTACATAGGGGGGTTTCACCTGGTTTTGGCTACTAAGATTAGCCATTGACTCTGCCAGAAAGATTAGTCCAAAGTTTATAGTTCAGATAAACAAAAAATAACAAGCTGAACTTCCCTTCCCTGCCAGCCCATTTGTGCTGAGTAGCCCTGGCAGCATTTTTTATAAGCTGCATGGCAATGCTCTCATTTCGTTCCTCTAGTTTATAAACAAAATACACTTCTCTGCACCTCTCTTCACCATAACTTGCCTCTGTAAGATCACGTGGGAAAAATCAGAGCACTGCTTTCTTCCCTGTCAGGCAGACAGTGTTGGCTGCTGTCATGCCCTGACATTCAGCACTTGAGCTGTCTGCTGCTGTGTTTCACTTCTGTGCAGAACAAGCAGGTAAAAGAGCTCCACAGGATTTATTTTTAACCAACTTATTTACGTTGCTCCATCTGTTCAAAGCAAACAAACATTGTGGACAGGACAGGTAGGAGGCTGGGCCATGTGTGGAGGTGGTTACCTCTGCTGTTTTGTGCAACTCCTGATCTTCATACTTAAACAAGTTCTTTGCAAGCATTAACTCATAAACATACCCATGAAGGAACAAATAACAAGCAACCATTTCACAAATAAGACAACTCAAAAGATATCAGTTCTGAGGGGGGGAAAAAAATGTATGCATTTCACAAATAAGACAACTCAAAAGATGTCAGTTCTGAGGCGAAAAAACATGTATGTTTAACTTGGGCTGGACAATCTGAGCTGTGAGTATGGCAAGTGAGGTTTCTAACCTGTGTTAGTAGCACACGAATACTTATAAGGGCAATCTGAGCTGTGAGTATGGCAAGTGACCTGTGTTAGTAGCACATGAATACTTATAAGGAAAACTTGAGGATAAAACCAATCCCCTTCCCTCTATTAAAACCCCAGCTGACTTACCTTTACCTTAGCACAAAAGAAGAGTTCTGCATTCTTCCTTTGGAATGGGAGCACATCCTAGATGGAGGCAACAACTTTCAGAAGTAGCTACTGATTTTGACTATGGGTTTTTCTGTTGAATTTGGAGTAGCTTAAGAGAAATTTTCAGAAACACTGTGTTGCTGACTGTGGTTACAGTCAATCTAAACTGGAGGTGTATGGCCATCATGGCTTCTTGGCAGCCAAAGACATCTCTGAGGAAGCCTAGGGGGAAATTACAATCACTTACCCTATCTCAGAAAAACAGAAGTCAGGTTAAAAGGCTGGTGAACTGTGGACTTCCCTTTGCTAGCACTGCTGATAATAGGGGGGGAAAAGCTCCAAGTATTTGTTCCTTACCAGCATATGTACAGACAGAAATCAAAGTCCTATCTTCTCCAAAGGGCTTACTTGAAATGACCTGTTTCCTACAACCCAGATCAGGGTTTCCCCCACCACAAACTACTCCTTTTATCTTCCTTTTTATGTTCCGTATCTTCTAGATGAGAAAGCCCCAGATCCTTTTGTCCACTGCTATTTAACTCTTGGTAGGCCTAGTTCAGATTCTCTGGAAAAAATTGTCTGCTTGATTTTCACTGTGACTCAACAATCCAGTTTTAGGTTTCACAGGACTTAAAAAATGTGTACTTGACAAATATATCAACGTCTCCACAGCCACAGAGTGAGCTCATGTCTGAACTAGCCTGAAAATGGAGTTTAGGACTTGTTAAATTAGTTTCCTATGATGTCCACACAGATCATCTAACCCACCACCTATCTTCAAAACCAAGGAAATATTTCCCATGTCATAAACTTTCCATTTGATATAGGGCAATCAGACATAATTGTCTGAAAGAGGAAGAATGCTGCTCATCTATGGGGCTGCAGCTCTGAAGGTCATGAGGAGAAGGCAGGAGTTATTTCAACTGGTAATGACAGAAAATATTCATTCAAATACATTCAGCATGTCAAGTGGCATTTTAAAAATCCTTTGAGGGCACGACAGACACAGCTGCAGGCGACTGCTTTTGTCTAGGCAGGAATAGGGCACAGAGGGGTCACATTTGCTCAGGCCTGAATCATCTTGCAGAAATCACACTGGAAAGAGCTTTCTAAAGGCTTTTGGAAAAGATCAGATTTGACAACCTCAAATTCAACTCTTAAAACTAGGACAGGGAAAATATAGTACATTTAAAAATAAACAAGAACCAAAAATGTAAAAAAAAAAAAAAATCTTTGTAGTAATTCAAAGGGATACAAAACTAGAGGATCTGTTTTTCAGGAAATACATTTTAGCTGCTGTTGCAGGTGACAAATAACTGTAACCTCATACAAAGTGTTTTCCACAGTGGTCCTCCCAGTTGTCTTCACTCCAGACAGCAGACCAAGAATACTCAGAGTCAGTGGGCTGTGTCAGGAGCTGACTCAGAGGAGTTTTGTGAGATTAAAAGTCAGAGTCCTTTAAAAGTTATTTTCTGTTCCAAACACTCCTTTCAAAATAAAATTTCTGAGGCACTGAGACATGCATAAGAGAAATGTTGGGCTGAGATATGATGCTTCCTTCATTACGGTTACGTCAGTTGTGCCAAGGCAGGCTCAGAGCTCTGACTGTAATGTGCAGGCTGCAAGTCTTGCTGTGTATTTGAGTGCTGCCACCCCCAGTGAAACATCTTTTACTTCCTGAAATCAGCACACACACCAGTACTGAAGTCACAGCCAGGACAACCCCTATTTTAGCTGCTGCAAATGAAAATAAACCCCAATCTGATATGGCAGAGCCTGCAATTGCTAAAAAATCCCTTTGGCAGTTTTCATCTTAATGACCTCCTCTGCTCATATCAGAAGGTCATGGCCAAGCAGCTTCCAATTTCTTTGCTCATTGCCTGTATAAAATCGTGCTGCCTTTCCCTAAAATGTCTCTAAGCCTTTTCCCTGAGAGGATTATTTTAACAATACTCTACTCTGCAATGGTATTTAAACACACTTAGACATGCTCATGAATTAACCTTCATAACCTCCATTAGGAATTCATGGCTATCATACTTACTACACAAATTAGTTACTGTTAGATGTTCAAAAAATCAATTTCATGCTTTCTCTCATGCTTTGGGCTTACAAAAATATTTACAGAGCTTTGTCATTAGCTTTTCAAAAATCTCCCATTAATTTTTTAATTTTTTTTTCCACAATACAGAAGCCTTGGCAATAGTTTATACTCTGTGCTGCCTATCACACTGATCAGTATTGCTTCACTGTTGCCTTAAATTCCCCTCCGTGACTGCACGCATCTGTTGTTCCTTGTCTTAAATCTCAGAAGCAATTTGGGGCAGGATTACCTTTTCATTTCAGATTTGTATTGCTTCAGTCACAGTGGGATCATTTTCTGTGACTGAAATTCCAACATGCAACATGCACAATAGTGAACAAATGGGAAGACAGACAGGAAAAGGCAAAATGACTTGCCTGAAATAGCTTGTGATGGAGAGGAGTCAGGGCACCATCCACCCTTCTGGGTTTGCATCCTTTTTCTCACAAGAGTCACCCTTCTCATTGCAGAGGAAGTCCAAGCATTCGAGCAAGGATGAAAAATCAAATTTAAAAGAGGAAGTAAGATCACAGCGGGATTTCTAGGGAAAGGGAAGAGTTACTCATCCAATTTTCCAAGAGCTTCACAACTCTAGCAAAGCTCCTCTAAAACATGTCATGGGTGCTTTTAACCACTAGGAGCCGTATTCAGACCATCTCCCACCTAGAACGGACCCGGCAAACTTTAGCACTTGGGTAAAGGGAATAGTTAACAACTTCTATCACCCAGGGCTGCTAGGTGATTCAATCACCTACACTCATCCATCCTCCTGGCTGGGATTCCCAAGGCACAGAGCAGCACTCGACACGTCCCAGCCTGAGCTGAGGCATAAGCTCTGTTATAACATCAGCTCATGAAGAGGCACCTACCTCCAGTCCAGATTTCCTCACTGTCCCAGTGCCATCCTGTTGAACTCAGCACACCCAGCCAGGATTGACAGAACTGGAGGGAGGGGAAGTGCTTCCACTGAATCTTACACAAAAACCTGTGGGCAAGAGTTGCAGGCCTTTCTGACTGCAGAGGGGTTTGTAGCTGTAACTCCTACTTTTTGGGAAATCACTTAAGCTAAAGGGCCCATTCTCGTTGATGACCCATCCTGTTTTCACAAAGCTCTGGACTCCATGAAGATCTAGACAGGGGACAAACATGGGCTGGCTAGGATTATTGATTGCCATACATTAATACACTTTTTTGCCTTCAGTTTGCCTGAAAACCTGATGACATTGGGCCTTTGTTTTAAATATTAACTTTTGCAAAGCTTCAATGTCTCTTTTGGGGGATTTTGCACTCCTGTGATAATCACCATTTCCAAGCTCAGATGTCCCAAATGCCTTTAGAAAAGTATGTTAGGACAGCTGCAGATTGGAATCTTGTCTATCCAATGTCTGTTATACCAAAAAGGCTTCAAAATATGAGGAACATAATGCAAAAATTACAGACCATTGCCACTTTTCTCACTGAAATTCTGTCCAGTCACACAATCACAAGTCTGCAGGACAAATTCACAAGCTTGTACAGAACTGAAAAGCTCAGAAAACTATTTAGAAAGCAAATCTTTTGTCCACTTTGTCATCATCCAAGGAAGTAAATAATACATTTGCATGTTAAAATCCATATGCAATTTTTTAGGTATTATGGCCATGATTTTTTATAGCAAAATCCACAGCCTCACTACATTGGCCACCACCCTGGAAGCTGAAACACACCATCTCATATTTCCCAGCCTATTAGAGATGTGAGCAAAGAGGATTATTAATTAGTTGACACTTTGAGAGGTATTTAGCTTCTGTGTAGTAAAACAGGGTTGCAGTGCTGTGTGGTTCTTGTATAAAGAACAAGCACTTAATAAACACCTAAATAATCTACAGAGGAAATTTGGTCTCGTGAGGTTTAGAGTTCAACAGGTAGAAGCTCAATGCTGCTTGCTACAACTGCAGGTATGAGAAGCAGCAGCCCTGGAGGCATCTTTAATGAAGTGTGTGGCATCAGAGTGACCAAGGTGTTACAGTCTGGGCATAAATTTGCATCTTGCTTGGCCAAAAAGTTGAAATACAGCTGGCTCAGCTGGCAGCTGTATCCATCTATACCTGGTCCTTCAGGCTAAAGACTCACAGTTGGCTGGGTGTGCAACTACCTCTGTGTCTTGGGTGCTAGTGGCTACTGAATCACCATGCCTTAACCCTGCTTCCCTTGGCACACCACAAGCCTTCAAGGATTTTACTGAAGTGTTACAGCTCCGTGAAGCAAGCTGATTCTACATGACTTAACAGTTCTCTGCTGTCATCTGCAAAGACCGTGGAGCCAGAGCTTGAAAACTGTTGTGCTGGACAACCAAACCATGAGAACTGGTGGGGCCAGGCCACAGTGTGTGGCAGCAAAGTGATAGATGCACACAAGCCAAACAGCTCTGTGTCTACTGTACTCTCCTGATGTTTCTTCAGGGCTGCACCTCCTTTCCCAGCCTGCCACGTAACCCTGAGCAAACAATTCTACTTGCCTGCCACGAGTTTATAAAATGAAAATGAGAAGGCTTCTATCATCCATGGGCATCACTTCCTAACACAGCACAGTGCTTTGAGAACCTCTGATTAAAGGGGTAAATTTGGATGTTTTATTCAGTAGTACATGAATTATTTCAAAGATCAGACTGCATTTGTAACTTGTGATGTTGACCCACTGACACTCTTTTCTAAAAGGAAGCAGTGCCATGTCTGTGGACTAGGGTTTTTTTAAACTAGCTACACAGGAGACTCTTTCTAGCAACCTGCCAAAATTGCACAAGTTATTTTTTGAGCACCAGCACCAGTGAATTTTGTGCCCTAATTGACTGATTTCAATATCTAAAGAAGCAAAATCATCTAGTGAAGCTTTTCCCACAATAGCCACACCTACAAGGTGTCCCACCTGAACTCTCTAATGACAGGAGTTTCCAGCCTTTACTTTGATAAGTATGCTCACCACTGCTTTATTTTCTACCCATCTGCCTATTTCCACAAAGGTGGCATGAACTTATGTTCAACATTTTGCCCTTCTGTCATGTTGACAGAAAACAGATTTAAGCATTATTAGCAAGAGGTGAAAGGGTAGGGGTAAATCCTTCAGGTGCCATGGTTCTGCAAGTCTCCACAGGAAACCAATCAGAAAATAAGCAGCTAAACTCCAGCCAGCATCACAGAAAGACATGGCTCTCATCAGACAGAGTGAAAACGCTCTGGAAGTAAAAAATAACAACTGTTTCACCCTCTTTCCAGGCAGCATGGCACATCCAAACACAACCTTTTCCTCTGGAATCCAGCCCTGACCGGATTTTTTGCTCAGCTTGCATACGTTGTTGCTGTACTCAGGAAGCACTTAGGTCTTTATCTGATCTCCATTTCAAAAAAAGAAAGAATATACAGGTAAAATTGCAAAATCTGCTTTTTATTTCCCTGTTTATAGAAAATAAATTCTGTTGAGGGATCACAGAGAGAAGGGCTGGAGACAGCAAGAAACCTCCTTTGGCTACACTCCCAGTAGAAAAACATCCATTGTCATCATGCTAATTATGTCACACACATCCATACCTTCCTGTGCTTTCCAGGGAGTTTCTAGCTGCTGCCACAGATCCAGGTCTGGTGGAACCAGCCTTCCTTCTCTGCAGGGTTAGTGTTTGCAAACAATTGCACAATCATTGGGTTGTGTTCAGCTGCATGGACAATACTGACACAGTTCTGGGCAAACAACACCTCCTCTTGTAGGCAGCAAGTCACACGCCTAACGTTGAGTGCAAGTCATGTGCAGACTCATCACTGGCCCTTGCCCAAATCCCTGCTTACCCTTCCAGATACAAATATACAACATTAAATGGCACTGAGTACCTAAATGGAGATTCTTCTTTGTTTTCTTGTGATAACAGACTGCAGCTCCTTCTGGGCTTTGCCAGTACACAGGTGGGAACACCCAAATTACATGCAGAAAGCAGCACTCTTAAGGATCTTACTACATGACTACAGCATCTTAAATGACTTCCAGCAAGAGTTCAGAGACCCCCTACCCAGGCTTGGCAGAACCTGGCCCCCATGGCCCAGTAGTTCTGGGTAGCAGGTGGCCTGAATTGCTCTCATGAACTTAGTATGCCATGTTACTCCATCTGTCACAGCCCCATAAGCTATGTTCACCCTTTTTATTGAGCCTGCCATGCAGGGTGAGCTGCCCAGCTGAGGCTGGTGTCTGCTCCTGAGTTCCTCTAGCCCCCTCAATTCTGTCTTCTGGATCACTGAGCTGAACTCAGGGAGCAGCTGAACCAGAGGATGGAGCAGCCTAGTGCTATCCCAGCCCACCCCACCAAGTTCTGACCCTGGAGTCCCCTAAAAATTGCTTGCACCCATTGCTCAGCAGAGCATGAGGGTATCTGAGTGTCATTCCCCTCAGCTGGCAGGCTTTGAGAGGTGTTTTTAGGGGGTACTTGCTAATTTAAATTAAATTAAACCTCTGACTAGAGGTTGTGGCACTTCAGGTATGCTTTTAAACTTCACAAAAGGCATACCCGGGGCATACCTGACAGTGCAAATTACTCACAGCTAAGGGATACCTAAGAAAATGCATTAAAATGAGAGCAAAGGCTTGGCTCCCAGGAGAGACCAGTGTTTTCTTTAGCTGCAAAATACAGATAAGATTCTGTGGCTCTTTCCTATTTACATTTTAAGAGCCAGAGTTGCTGCATATTCCCTTCATCCAGGAGTTCTTAAGTGCTTCACACCCCAGTTGTTTTCCATGGTTTCTGTGCTAATCACTTCTCTTCTGGAACATTCAATTCAAGCCCATGTCCACCTCTGATGTAAGGAAGCTTCAAGAATCTGAGGAATATTCTTTGTGCCTCAGTCTGGTTTTGTGTCACTACAAACACTTTCCTGCTGTGTGGGTCTGCAGGAAAGTCCTTGCTATGAAACTTACCTGCTCATTTACAACAGAGAATGAAACCCAAAGGGAAATGTCCCTGTTGCAGGTTGCTGGGAGGCCTTGTGAGACAAGGCACAGCCAAGCCAGAATGCAGATGAGGTCAGAAGGCCACAAGTGCCAGGCGTGTCCACCCCTCCCCTGCTCCTGCCCCACGCTGCAGCTGCAGCAGGATATTTTGCCAGGAAGGAAGTCACCTCCTCACCCCGGTGGGATTTCCCCTGGTATGCAGATGGCTCTGGTGTGGTGCAAAAGTCCCACCACTTCCCAAGCAATTCCTCATCCCCTCCTGTACCATCAGCAGCTGCTGGCTTGCTGCTGGGGCTCCTCGCAGGCTTTATAGGGAGACAGGCACAGCAAAGGTGCTGGGTGACCACAGCAGCCTTACCAGGCAGCTGCATCCCTGGGATGGGCAAGGGTCTGGCTCAAGTAAGGAGACTGTTACTACAGAGTGGTTTCTGCTAAACTAAAAACACACCAGGGAAGCAGAATGTTCTCTGTAAAATATTTCAAGTCATCCTCCTAGCAGAGGAAATGAGAGACAAGGCAAGCTGAAAGCTTCCCATTGTCTCCCCCATGGGGAATGACCCACTCCTGTCACACACAGTGCAGGTGGGTGGGAAGGGAGGAGCTGAGCTCCTGCAGGACAGGACATGGGAGCTCAGGCTGGGAAGGAAGATGGTGTTATGGGAACCACTTCTTTGGTGTTACAGTATACAGAGGCAATACTTAGCCAGCAGTACTGTCCCAAAAGCACAAAATACCACAAGATTTTCATGCTAAAGGCAGAGCTGATTAGCCATGAAGAAACAATTAGTTTAAAGGACTGATAAATGAAAGTTTGGCCATTTACCTGAAGCCTCATATCAACACATTAATCAGGAGAGCAAGGGATGGATCCAAGTGAAGGAAACAGCCAATGCCAAAACCACTTCTATGAAGATAAATCACCATGAAGGAAGAACATGAATATTAATTTAGTAATGAATATTAATTTGTGTGTGCTCTTTAAAAGCTTGAGAGAAATCCCATTTGGGGTGCATCTACCAGAGTGCTATGCAGTGCTGGGGAATTTGCTCCTGAAATTCAGGGCTGAAATCAGGAACTCTGTGGTCATATGTATGTACCCACTGATACATACATAGAGAGATAGAGATGAAGTTTTACTCTTTGGAGGGGTGGCAAGCAACCTATGTAACAGCTTTAAATTGTTTAAACTTGACAGTGAAGTAGGCTGAAAATATGAAGTGAGGGATATAGGCTGGACAAGGGTGAATTACTCTGGACCAAAGGCTCTGAGTAAGATCAGTGAAAGTAAGGATTTGAGCTGGAGATCCTGAAAAGACACTGGAACAGGACAAGACCTGGGAGATTTCCTTCCTCCAGATATGACTGAGCATGACTATCCTTTCCACAGCAGCTGAGGTGACAGTCTCCTACCTGAGCTGTTGCTGGAAGCATGGTGGCTCATTTCTATTTCACAAGTGTGTTTCTTTCTGCCAGCCATGAGCAATTCCCTGCCAGCAGCACCCTGCATCACCTCTCACATGGCTTTTGGCCAGGCCCTGGGAGATGCAGCTCTTGGTCCTTCTGGTTGTGAACCCACGCACGACGTGCAGGAGCTACCTGTCAGCCCACCTGTCATCCTTCTCCAGGCTGCACCACACCTCTTGTCTTCTTTGTGGTGGCCCTTCAGCACGTGGCCTCTCCCTGCACTGTGGTGGGGGGTGATTTTTTCTTTTCCTCCAGTCCTTTCCTTCCTTCTGCGTGGGCTTTGCTGCCCGTTCACTGCAGCAGCACTGGATACTAGCACCATGGGTAAAATCTGGGAGACTACCAACAGAGGAAATGCTTTGAAAATGAGATCTCCTACTGTGCAGAGGAACAGGCTATTTTGGGACTAGATTGTGTTGGAGATATGGGCTGAGATGGGATTGCTGCAGCTGCTAAAGGAAATGCTGTTGTATTCAAAGCTTCCCAATAAGCAAGGCTATAGACATTGTGTAAAGAAACCTCCCAGGTTCATCAGTTACTCTCCTTCCTCTTTGGCATGGCTCAGAAGAGGTAGGCAGGAGTCTTCCCAGCCACAGAGACCACCACTGGCTTACAGCAAGGTAAGGGAGCAATCCTACCATTTGCACCTTTCTGGAAGAATGATTTAGAATCATAGAATCATAGAATCCTTTAGGTTGGAAGGGACCTCCAAGATCATCAAGTCCAACCATTGAGCCATTAGAGCTCTAAAGTCCTCTGCTAAAACAGATCAGAATTTCCACACAGGCTCCTAACTACAGCAGAAAGCAAGGGTTGTCCTGCTGCCAGTCTGAAGGCAGCACAAAGGAGCGTGGTAACAGACAACACTCCAGCAGTCCTGGGCATCTTTAGTGACACTGCTAAGAAAAATTCAGTCCTGAGCAGCTCCCAGGGACATCACACCCCCTTATCTACCTGAGATTCACTGATTCTCCCTCCAGCTGCAGCTCTCCAGCCATGTACATGATGTCAGATGGTGAAACAAACTATGAAAGCATCTACAGCACGTCACCACTCTGTTGGGTTTCACCAGAGATGCTTCAGTTTGGAAATTTTCTCCTAAGCAGTCTGTTGGGACTGGCAGGCCACATACATTTGTCATCACCTGTATCTTCAGGACATAGGTCCCCTCTGCCAAGGCAGCAGCCTCTAGCATGCAGTACCCAAAAGCAATCCCAGTAGCCTGAGTGTATTCTTCTCTGAGCCACAAGCTGGAGAAGCTGCAAGCAGAAGCTGTGAGCCTCACTGCAGAGCCCTGCAGACCTTTGTCCTTCCTTGTGCTGAATGGTTGCCCTGAGAATTACCTGTAGATTTATTACCTTTCAATGTAACTTGAGAAGAGCGTTGCTGTCTCTATTCTTACAGAGATTTACAGCTCATTCTGCCTAGAAATGGGGCTTTTTTTCCTTTCTAATTGAGTGATCTATCTTTTGAGGAAATATTTTATTTTGTACAGTATGTTTCAAGGTCTCTGACTGTGTCACTGCCACTCTGTTTAGCTACCCAGTCCTACCAGCCCTGTGTCCTCCCACTATCCATGGCAACCTTCATGGCTCACACATTTATTTTTTCCATTTACACATCTCCACGATTCTTCCCAAACTGACTCTTGAGACTGGAATGTGGCCCTAAATTAGGACATATCTGCATGGGAGACTTTTCCAGAGATTTTGGGATAACTCCTCCCTGTGGAAAGACTTGCTGCAGCATACATGTACACATCTGGGAGTTACACCAGTGAGCTGTCATAGTTCACTGTGCCTTTGTGCCACAGTAAATTAGTACAAGCACTAACTCAAAAAGAGTCCTTGGCTGTTATTGGAGAAAGGTCAGTTAAGAACTACTTTCACTGTGTGTCTGTATCCAAAAAGCAAACATATATGAGGCTATATAAAGGATGGCATGGAGGGTTATGTAATTCAGTTACACAATGGATGTGATTGCTGTCATCAGGAGACAGTCTTCAGTGCTTGTGGCTGTTCAAAAATAAATAACAGGGCTGGGGAGTTCAGGGACAAGTAGCATTCTTACAGCCATTAACAAAACTAAAGGGAAGATTGGAGCCATTTATCTGGGAAGGCTAAGATGTGATAAATCAAAGAAGGAACAGCCTAGGACACATGGATTAAAAATGCCCCTTTCCCCTTTCATATAATAAAACAGCAAAGTGTTATTCAGAGAGATGAGAAACAGCAAATGACAATTTTACAGCAGAAGCACTTGTTTGATGTAATTACAAACTATCAAGCTCTGGAATTTACTTAAAACTCAAAACCTGAGAAATCTTGATGTGGTAACAGAAACATACAACGTTGCAACACTGAAAGCTGAAAAAAAAAAAGAGGAGAGAGAGAAATGCTTTGGCATCTGTTATGTACAGGGGACTGATATTACACCACCATGGGAAAAGAGATATCAGGGCTTGTTTCCACCCTCTCCTGATGTCTCCATTACTCACCCCTCTCAGAAACAAGCTACCCCACCAAATGGCCACACATCCACCAGGACAGTGATGTCTGTGTTCCTGTGGAACAATAACAGCACTGAAGGCAAAGGAGCTGCCACTTATTTCCAGAAATGTGTAACGTCTGCCTGTTGTGGCACTGCTGGTGCTTAGCATGGCTCCACACACTAGAGCCACTGTTCAGCAACGCCTTTCAAACGTGCCAGTTCGGCCAGGGAAAAATAGTGTCTGAAAGAGCTCAGATCTGGTGAACTTCCATCAGCTCTGCACCAGCTCTGGGTACCCTGGAAACACGGGGGTGCTGAAGACACCTCATCTTGGGGCAGCTTTGTCTGAGGGGTCTGCTCAGCGCCAGGAGCTTTGGCCACCACGGCACTTTCCAGCACGCCACCCAGAGCAGCAGTTCCACTCAGCAACTGCAGGGCCAGTCAGATTGCTGCTGCTTGGAATTAACACTGGTTCACATCCAGCCCAGACCTTTTGAGCTGAGTTTTCTTAGTGCCACATGGCAGCTGCTCCTGGCTTTGAGTTACTCCTTCCCCACGTGGGTGCAGACATCGTGTCTCATCTGCCCTGACAAAGCGGCAGAGGGAGCTCAGTCAGTTCAAACACATCCTAGAAGAATATGAACAGTGAATAGACATCTGGCCACTGTATCATGGTGTGGTACCAAACACACAGCTCTTCTCCAGTTGTATTGCAAGGTGGAGCCAGGACTGTTCTTCTCAGCTCCATCACCACTTTTCCACTGATCTCCTTGCTCGCGTGGCCTCTGTGCTACATGCAGCTGAGGAACTGCAGTGTTTACAGATTTCATTAGGAGTTACGTGTGCTCAGAGCCTCTCAGACCAGGACCTTGTTCTGTTCTGCTCTGAGGATGATCTTTGATGGCCAAGTTTCTCCTTCAAGCCCAAGGTTTTTCAAAACTTTAATAAAAAAAACATATGCGGCCAGGATCTAAATTGGGGCATTCTAGGAGTTACTCATAGAGTTGTTTAGGTTCAGAAAGACCCTTAGGATCACTGAGTCCCACTGTAAACCTAGTACTGCCAAGTCCACCACTAAACCCTGTTCCTAAGCACCACATCTGCACACCTTTTAAATACCTGTAGGGATGGTGATTCCACCACTTTCCTGGGCAGCTTGACCCAGGGCTTCACAACCCTCTTGCTGAAGAAATTTTTCCTAATATTAAACCTAAACCTCCCCTGGCACAACATGAAGCCATTTCCTTTTGTCATATCACTTGTTACTTGGGAAAAGATACCAACCTACAGCCTCTTTTCAGGTAGGGGCAGAGAGTGAGAAGGTCTCCCCTGAGCCTCCTCTTCTCCAGGCTAAAAAAAAACAGGTACCTCAGCCACTCCTGGCAGGACTTGTTCTCTAGACCCTTCACCGGCTTTGTTGCTCTTCTTTGAACATGCTCCAGCACCTCAATGTCTTTCTTCTGCATCCAATAAAGAATGGATATTCTCTGTAACCCTCCTTTTGTTGCTAATATATCTGTAGAAATAGTTTTTATTGTATTCTATGGCAGTAGCCAGATTAAGTTCTAGCTGGGCTTTCAGCCCTTCTAATTTTCTCCCTGCATACCCTCACAACATCCTTGTGGACCTCCCGAGCTGCCTGCCCCTTCTTCCAAAGGTCATAAACTACTTTTTCCCCCTAAGTTCTAGCCAAAGCTCTCTGCAGTCAGGCCAGCCTTCTTCCCTGCTGCACTGTCTCTCAGCACATGGGGATGGCCTTCTGCACTGGGAAGAGGTCCTTCCTGAAGAATGTCCAGCGTTCCTGGACACCTTTGCCATGCAGGACTGGTGGTGTATGGACCAACTCATGCTAAAAATCTCCCAAATTCTGCCGGTACACCAGTCAAAAAGCCAGGTATTGGTCTTCCTGTTTCTTCCTTCATCATTCCCTGTAACTGGAATGATATAAGAAAACACTGTTTGTGCACTGAACCCTTAACTAATCACCTCAAGGCCCCAAAGTCTCTCTTGACTGCCCTTGGACTTTTTATTGCAACTTCATCACTGTCTACACGAAAAATAAATAATGGATAATAATCCAAGAGCTGTGTCAGGGTAGGACGTTTTCTCGTCACATCTTTAGCCTGGACCCCAGGGAGGCAGAAGACTTCCCTAAGAAGTGGGTCCAGTCAGCATATTGGGCCTTCCATTCCCCTCAGAAGAGGGTCTCCTATGACAATGACCCATTGTTTTTTCTTCTGGAAGCAGTTTAGATGTAGAGCATCAGCTGACAACTGTGGCAATACCTCTAACCTAAAGGACCCATCGTTCTCATCATTGTTGGATTCCACTCGCAGATCAGGTCTGTCCCAGGGCTGGTAGGGTGTGGTTCCCACTGTCTGTCTCCCTCTCAGGCTCCCTGATACTCCCCAATCTCTTCACCTCCTCCTGGAGCTCTGTCACTAAGCTGAGGAGTTCCTCTGGAGCTCCTCTGCCCGGGTTCTCTCACTGCTGCTGGCCGCCCCGGTGTCAGAGCCGGGCACAGCCTGCAGCCAGCCCCTGGGTGGTGGCGTGTACCCACTGCAGCTCTGCCTGGGAACCAGGTCAGTCATGTGGGTGCAGAGTTTGGAGAGGACAGGGTGGAAATCATCACTCCCTGCTCAACCTGGCAGAGTTACAGCACCCTGTTTGCCTGCCCTGGTCGCTTGTGCTACCCCAGGAGTTTCTTTGACAGGTGTGGGTCATGCTGGCACCAGAGCTGCTCCCCTTGGTGACAAGTGCAAGTGTCACTCCACAGCTACAATAGGTAACTGACCAGGTCAGAACATCATGAGTAGGACCTAAGTATGACACTCACTGGTCTTCCTGGAGTGCCTTCCACTTTAGAACCTCCACAAGGTTCTGCTGCACTGGTTTAACTGATGGCCCTGTTCTGTGAGGCGTGTGATATCTATAACCATGGGCAAGTCACTAAGCAGCCCTTCAACTTCCACATTAATAAAATCAGGTTAATAAGAACATCCTATTTCACCGTCAGAAAGATACCATTCAAGATTATGGGATGTTCAACTTAGAATAAGCTGGTGATCTTATATCTAAGTAAAGATATCCATGGAGGAAACAGAGGCAGAGGAAAGCACCAGAGCTAGAAGCTTCACTGTCCTCCACACTTGGTGTCAGACCACACTGGTGGCACATCAGCTAGAGAGAACCCAGAGTCAAAGTGGGTTTGGGAACTGGCTGGGGGCAAGGTTTCCACAGATAGGTTTCTGGTAAATGCACTCAGGCTAAATAGCTGTGAGGACTAAACATGAGCTTTGGCTTGGATTTTTGTTTTCTCAACCTATCCAGCCCAAAACGGGCTTCCCAGTTGCTTCCTTAGTAGCTAGTCCACATGCTGGGAATATATTTAAGATTATTATGAGGTGAATAACTCAAGATTAAAACAGGCTCAAACAGTAGCCTGTGTCTATCTGATTTAATGAAGAAGTCACAGAATTTTTCTCCATTTCTACTAATTCTTTTATGTACATGGGAGGAAGTATCTGTGGACTAGAAATCATGAAACTATCAGCTCTGCTGAGGATTTATTGTCTGGGTAGAGAAAGAAGAAATTACAGTTGAGAGAACAGTATGAAAAATAACTGCTTCTGAATATTTCTTTCCAATTTTAATCCTTGTTAGATATAACAGTGGAAAAGTTGGTGTTTATACTTAATGTCTAAGTTCATAACTCTGCAAATTATAAAGTTCTTTTCAGGTAAATGCATTGATAGACAGCATGTTTCACATTCAGAATGAATGGCTAAGAAGAGTTTCATTTGCAGATAAATATTCATGCCTGATCTTTCATGCCCTTGAATATGCAGGGAATAAAAACAGCATCACATTACTTCTCTGACTAGGTGGAAATAATACAGCCCCAATGTTGAACCAATTCACAGAATAAACCCTGTGAATAGCTGCTGAGGAAATCAATCTGAGGAAATAGTGAACTGAACATCTATTCTGCAAATAACTCATAAAAAATAAAAATAGATTGTGACTGTCCTGATTTTGTTATCCCTGAAAATTCTGAACCTAAAAGCCAGTTGGGTGCCCAGTTCTCTTCTAGATCAACAAATTCATGGACAATCAAGTGGGGACATTGTGGAGAAAGAAACAAAGGAAAGAAATTGAAACAAAAGAAGAAGGGTGATGGAAGGAATCTGGGCAGTTACAGAGAAGCAGTAGCATGGACAGGTGAGGGCAGAAGAAATGAAGGAACCATTCAAAAAACGAAGGAGTAGAAAGAGGAACTGGGATGGGGTTAAAGGCAGGAGGCAGAGAAACGTTCAACGTTTTTCTTTCTGGTACAAGGTGGGTGCACCAGCAAGGAGTGCCCTGTAAGAGGAAAACTGCCAGATGAAAAGGAGTAGACTTCTGAGAAGGTGGCAGGAGAAAGATATCAGAAATAGACCCAAATGTGATGGTTGGATTTGATGTCCTGTATAGCACAGACCTTAAATTTCACTCTGCTGCCCTCTCCCTTTTTTGACAAATGGCAGATTTCCTCAAAATGAGGCACTTAAAGACTAGAAGAGTTGGAAAATTATCTTGATAGCTGTGACCTTGTCCAGGATAGAGGAAGGATTCCAGGCACAGCACAACCAAAAGAGAAGGAGGTGAGGGAGATGGTTGCAAGGAGTGAGAGTACATAGAGGTTATGGGAGGGGAGGGTCAGAAAAGAGAGAAATGTTAAAGATGAGGAAGGAAAACAGACTGTAAATAAAGCTTTATGCTGGTGAGAGGAGAGGAAGAATAGGGTGAAGGAGAGAAGGAATGTGGATTAGGATGATGTCAGAAAAACAGTCTGTGCATTGATGCTGACACAGCAAGCAGTTTGCCCAGGCTAGAAATAGCTAATTGATACCATCCTTTGGGAGCTGCTGGTCATCAAAGCCCTGTAGTATAACCCTAGAAACCACCACTCTCTCCTTGCCCTTAATTTGTTTTAATGGAACACATTTTCTGCCTCTTTCTGTATTTTTAGCAACTCCTGGAAACCTTTCTTTATCCTCAGCACTTTAAGCAGGTGATAAGCTGCTGGTGACCTGGTTTGCAATTTGCAGTTCATTAGAAGTTCAGTGGAACCAAGGACAGCAATTGTGTGGGGGGTAAACTGTTGAGCAGATGTGTTTGGTCTGAGCCTTGTCTCTGCCAGCCACTTATAGGTGACACATAATCCTAATCAGTCAGCACTCACTGGGGTTTCTTGCTCTGCAGCTCTACTGCCAGTGGTGAAACCATCAAAATAGGGAAAAACCCCAAGTACTAGCTGCACAAAAAGCACAGTCAAACACAACATCACTGAGGGAAACAAGGGAGAGGATGAGACAGGAACCAGAGAAGTGAATGCTGAGGCTGTAATTACCACATCCATCAGTTGCTGCCAAGTTTCAGATTCCCAAACTGTGTCCCACTCCCTTGTTCCACACTCACCAAAACGCCACTCAGCAAAGGTGATGATTTTCAGTGCTCCACTTCTCTCTGACCTGCAAACTGTGCCATGCCAGGAGCCCTGCAGACCCAGGACTGTGCCCCTCCTCCCTAGGGCACGGACCACACGCTCAATCCTGAAATTGGGCTGGGAAAGAAAAAAAGGGAGTTGGATGAGCAATAAGATTGAGAGATTTATATTTGAAAACTCAGGGAAGCCCATCTCCACTGGGTAGGGTGCCATAGTCCTATATAGAGTGACCTAATCATATAGACAGTGCAGTGCAATCCCAGGCAGAAACCCAACACCTTTCTCAGCCCTTCTGTTTTCCACCGTTGTTCCCCAAGCAGCACCTCTGAGTACTGCAAAGAGGCTCAGCAGGGGAACAGCAAAGAGGGAACAGGGGCAGCTCCCACATACTCTGAAAGGGATGCAGGATTGGAGCCTGTCACATGGGAAATGTCCGACAGAATCTGTAGCAAAGCTGTGGCTCAGCAGTACAGCTCCTTATCCATACCCTCTGCTTTCACCTGGCACAGGAGGAAGGTGATTCCTCAGTCCATATGGCCAGAGTCATTCTGCATTTTATTTACCTCATCTTCTCCTGTTACAGTATTTCAAGGTTATTGCCCCGACCTTAGCCAGGATCTCACCTGACGAAGTTTCACAATGCAGTATCTATTTTACAGTCCATGCTGGGGACTGGATCTTTGTACCTTGAAATTATAAGATCTGAAATGAAATTAATAATCTTGGAAGTGATTCCTTTTTTCTCCCACTGCTACTCAGAAAGTTCATGCACCAGAGGTACCAAACAAACAAAACCATCATCTCCTCTATTGTTAGCCTTTGAGCATTTCAGAGTCTCAAGAAGAATTTGCTCTTCTTTTTTCTTCAACCTGATGGACAGAGGTAATGAGCATTTAACTACTAGGTGTAAAACCATCTGTGCTGGAAGTGGCTGGAGTTGCACAGAGCTGAGGATCATTGTAATCAGCTCGATGGGTGGTTCTGCCTGTGCCTAAATGGATTCCATATGTGAGATCATCTGTCATGCAGAAGGCATTGTCATTAGCTCCCTTTCTAAGAAGTCCTTCTGCTCTCCTAGATGAAAGACGCTGTCACCCCAGCATGTTGACCAGACATGATGTTGTCAGTATGGAGTGAGCTCTTCTCTGGTAACTTTCAAAGTGTTCAAAATGGTCAGGTGTAATGAGTTTAAACTGAAACACAAGAGTCAAGTCAGAGATGGCAGAAACCTGCTTGACAGAGGACAGTGGGTAGATGCCTAGGACGACTGTGAAACCTCTAGCACTGGTAGTTTGTCCAATCTGTTTCTCATCTCCCAGGCATTAGTTAGGGACCAGCTCATCTGGCTTTTTTATCAGCCAGTCTTTCAACTCTGCTTTCTGCTCTTATATAGCAGCAGATGTTCAGATTCTAAATATTTTCCAAAGCTACCCAATTATTATTAAGCGTAATTAACACCAGAATCTGTAAGCCTGCCTTAGGCTGGACCCAGGCCTATTGTGTGTTTACAAAATAAAACCTTAATATGAAGATGACCTCTTTGACAAGCAAGAAGCAATCCTGGCTCCCAGTCTCTCCCTGTGTGGTAGAGAAATACTTGTAGAATATAGAAAGCAAGGAATTTTACCAGAACACGTAGCTCTTTGCCATAACAGTACCACAACTTAACACTTACAAACTTTCCAAATTTATTAGTGATGAATTAATTACCTAGTCATAGATCTAAACTCAAATGTTCAGGAAAGGGATTAATATTACTCAGAACGACCAGTTTATGGATCATTGTCTGTAATCAGGTTGTGGTAGTTTGAGATCCACATTTCCTGTGGTTAACAATGGGTTATTCATAGAGGATGTGCAGGGTGCTCGAGTTAAGGTTATGGAAGCAAACATACCTTCTGGAATTTACCCAATCTGAGTCATATAGTTTGGTGAAGACAAAGTTGCATAATTCAGAGGTATTTTTATGCACTTGCACTATACACTATGTTCATTCTGAAGAACTCTGTGATAGGAACAGTCTTCGTTCACACTAGGATCTGGTTAAATAAATGGGAAGCACAGTGTGGTGTTTGGAAGTTTTCATTTATAAAGCTATTTCAAGAAACCCATGAGGATTCTGCTAAACTGCAGCTGCAATGTGTGCAGGCAAACAGGATGCTGTTCTATCACCAAAGGAATAACAAACAATTCCAAAAGAGGGGGTAATTTAGTTAAATATAGCAACTTGAAATAATATACTAAGAATTGAAGTCTTTTGTGGTCATTCTACCTTTTTGTGCAGTGGAGAGTAGCAAAATCCTCACACTGCTAATGACTGCAAATGGCATTCCCACAAGAGGAGAAATGAAAATTTGGAAATATTTGAAGGACAGTAAGGCAAGCACAAGCTCTAGGAAATAAGGTAAAAAACAAACCAAAAAACCCCCACCCATACATCTGAGATCATTGCTTTGTCTGAATCCTAGGCCAGAGCCTTGAGATTCTAAGTGCACAGCAACACTGAGAAAAACACATGATATTCTAACCACTGTGAGGGTGTTCATGGTCAGTGCATGAGCCCATTGCCTGGTCCAGTGCAGCCTGAAGACTAATCTCCATTGTCTCTAGAATTCTTCTCTAACATCAGCCAAGGCAGACGCTTCAGGAAGAGGGTAAGAATTGTGCAAAGCAGACTCAAAGCCTGCAATCACTTGCAGTTCAGGGACTTCCTGAAAAGGTGGGCTCGGTATATTAATAACCTTAAATCTCTCTCTCTTCCTTGAAGAGGCTGCTTGAAGGGATGCTTTTGAAGCCACATCAGCTTTTAGTTCCCACAACACACTGTAGCAGGAAGTTCCAAAGTTTAACTCCAGGCATGAAGAGTCACTTCCTTCCGTTTGCTTTGAGCTTGTCCTCTCCCACTTAAAACTGCTGTTTCCTTATTCTTCTATTGGAAAATGCAATGAACAACCAATCTCTTCCCCTTCCCCATGATGTCTGTGATGCTATAGGCGAGTAACAACATGCTCTGTTCT
>NW_008580745.1:18653-37448 GCF_000691845.1 Merops nubicus | reverse complement strand
TCCTGCTGATTCCTAACATTTGATTTACTTTATTGACTGGTACTAAATGTTTCACTGGTGTTCTCATGGATCTATTATACCCCCAAGCTTTTACTCCTGGCCAGTAATGGCCAGCTCAGGGCCACATGTGAGCTGAGGGCTGCTTTTCCCACTGCCCAGTCACTGAGATTCTGCAGTTCTTCACAGTCTTTTCTCATCTTTGATACCCAGACTAGTTTTGTATCATGACTAAACTCTGGCACTTCACATTTACTCCTTTTGAGCTCACGTATGAGTTTGCTGAGCAAACAGCACAGATCTCCAAGAGACACCACTGCTGATCAACCTCTGCCACAAGACCTGACCATGAGTTTTCACTCTCTGTTTCCTAAGGGTTTTATTCATTCACTTTTTATTCACCCAGGGACCTTCCCACTTATGCCTTGACTTTCCTTAAAAGCCTTTGGTGAGAGATACTGTCTGCAGCTCTCAGGAAATAAAAGCTGGTTATATCAACAGGATATCCTTTATCCAAAGGCTTGTTGACACCTTCAGAGAACTCCAGGGGACCATATGGCAGGACTTCCCTTTGTAAAAGCTGTGCTGATTCCTCCATGGCATATCACATTTACCCACGTGTCCACTAATTCCATTTTTTTCCACTAGTTTCTATGAGGCAGCAGTACAATCACAGAACCATAAAATTATAGTAGAATCAACCTGCATTTAGCTTCTTATGCTGCTGGAAGAGCTGAGCCCTCACATTAATCTGCAGGGCTGGGACAAAGCTGCTCCCACTGGATCTGTGTTTTCCACACTGCAATTTTCAGGTGTCAGAAAAGCAGCAGTTGGGATGTTTTTTCCAGTACCTCCTCTCTGTGTTTATTGTTGTTTCCAGTCAGGTACACAAGTGAGTGCACACCACTCAGAGAGCAGTGTCATTTCCCCATGCCAGGATTCCTCTACCTAAGCCAAAATGTTACAAAAATATTCCCTGCTGTGGTCAGTCCTCTCAGCGCTGTCAGGACTGCAAGAGGAGCACTCGCCTCCCTTCAGTTACATCTCCAAGGGGTAGGAAATGCCTCCTTCTCACCAGCTCCCCTAAAATCCTGAGGGTGGGAGTCCTGCCCAGCGAGGGGAGGAACCACCAGACGGGTGAGTTTCTGCCAGCCACGGGTTGCAGTCAGCCCCCAAGGAAAGAGGTTATTCAGTGTGTGCTGGAATGATTCTCTGTGGTGAATCGGGGACACGTCTCTAGCTCCCAGCCAGCCACCCTTTTGAGAGGGAAGTTCCTGCAGGTGACAATCTGCCTTCGTCAAACAAGCCAATGGGAATTATTACCTGGTTATTTAAATGATGACTTTTGGTTTTGAGGATGCAGATTCATCAATTTATCTGCACTGATTGCCTGGGAAAGCAGAGGACTGGCTAAATCATCTAACTGGTCTCATACCACTCTTCTTGGAGTGATGGGGTTCTGACTTCTCTAAATTCTGGCAAATATTGAAAGCAAAACAAATGATGGGAAAAATGCAGCTGCTAAACAGCTCAAGAAGGGCCTTGTGGTCATTTCCTCAAAAATAAACCACGGAAAGGTAAACAAGCATGCTTCTCTCCAGTGAGGAGTACATTTCACCCCTTTCTAGGCTTTAACAACTTTTGAACAATGTGAAACACCAGCACCAGCACTTCTGGGACTTGCATTGGCTGTAAAGATCTTTCTGGAGCCCGGAACTACCCCAAGGAACATAGCTCTGACTTTTCACAGAAACAATTCCCATATCTTGCCCTGGGCTCACATCACAAAGCTGACCTCTCTGGGAAGCCTGCAGAAGTGTAAAGGTTTTAGCAGACAGTGCAGAGTGAGTCATGTTACAGAGTGCTGCTGGCAAGAACACAGTTGTGCAAGAAGAAGACCTTCATCAGACTGAGTAATCCAGGTGAGCACAGGCATGGCACCTGAAGGCACATACGTGCTCAGTGTGATGCATAAGGCTGTGTAACATGGTGTGTCCTTCTGTAGATGACCTCAGGGGTCTGTATTATGGCTTCCTATTACTTCTCTACTTCCCTACTTCTTCCTAGTGCTTTGAAAGCAAACCACACTTTCCCCATCATGGAGAAGAACTTCCACTTGCCATAGTGGACATAGGAAAATCTTACACAAGGACATAGGAAAATCTTACACAAGACCTCAAGCCTTCTCAGTTCAGAAGACAAAGATCCATGTGCAGCTTTGACTGTAGGTGAATGATGATGAGAATTAAAAGAGTAATTTACATGCAATTTTTGAATAAATGGAAAAGTCATTAAAATAAAATGGGCCACAGTCAAAAATACCAGTACAGGCACAGAATAGATGCCATGAAAATTCTACAATAAATGGTCATGGAATTAAAAATTTGAATTGTCAGCAAAACTGCACCTTAAGTGAAAACAATGATACAAAGTCTCCTTTCACTTTCTTTCCAGAGAAACAGGAGCAATGCAAAGTCTTTAGTCTCTGCTAAAAACTCTTCTCAAGCAATTGTCCCAAAGTTAGTATAAAGGAATCAGTTATAAAGTGACACCTAAGAAAAATTAGTGGCTTGCCCATTTGTTCCAGAAGAAGATGCCTCTGCAGGAAAACTTCCTCCAAAATGTCCTAGAAGAACTTTCCAGTAGGTAAAAACCTACATAGTGTTGCTGAGGAGCATAAAAAATGAACAAACTGCCTCATGAATCCTGACTGTCCTACTTAGAGTATTGGATGAATTTGGTTTCCAGTTTTAGACTTTTCTACTTTGTGTTACTCATTTTATGCTGGACCTATGCAAAACATACATTGAATGCACTGGCACATTGACAGCAAAGGAGAAAGGAGAATTTGAAATATAGCTGCTATGATGATCTGCTGTGCCCAGCCTGCTCTGTCCTTCCAGATGTCTATTGAGATAAATTCCAGTATGCAGAGCAGTCTCTCCTCTCTGCCTGCAAAGAGCTGTCCTTGTTCACTCCTGCATGGAAATCAACCCTGAACGCCAGGGGCAGCAAAGGGAGTTCTCCTGTGGACAACTCACAGTCTTGTCTGATTCCATCCTCTGTCCAGCTTCAGGGGTGGCTGCACATCTGTGGGAGCAATGCAGAGATGAAAACAAGCAGCTGTATGAACACCAGCAGCAATAGCAGGGGATGGGGGGTGGGTGGATGGATGGATGGAAAATCCTGGAGCTGCCACTTACAACCCTGTATCATCAAGATGTGATTCATCTCCGTTACACAAGATTTGCTGTAGGAAAATCTGGAATATCCTGAGCTCCATGACTCTCCTCACAAGCCTTGTACAAGCTGTACAAGATGCAGAGTACCTGAACTGCAGTCACCTGGTCTCCATTTGTTTCCAGCTCATGTTTGCTACTTTTGGCCCTTTGCTCAGTTCATGGTGAAGAATGTTCATGTAAACACAAATGTGAAGCATCTGCCTTGGGCGTAGCTGTCTGCTATGGAATGCACATGGAGCTCATTTGAGAATATCCACAAAGGAGAGCTAATTCTGGATTAATTTCTCCATCCAGAGAAGGTAAACTTGATTTGTGGTTCCTGTGTCCAGCCAAAACAGAGAGCACAGTTCAGTTTAACCCATTTGCCACAAGCTGCTAAAGGATAACTGATAAGCCGTGACTTTAAAAAAAAGTTAAATATGTGATAAATACAAAATAAATGTTATGATAATAGTAACCTGCCCTGTTGAGTATATTCCAATACATCACTTCTCCCACTGGTACTGAAGTGCAGCCGTTACAGGATACACAGGTCCATGGGGGTCTGAGTAATTGTGATTTTATTATACAGTGGAGCCAATCTACCTTTAGCCACTGCCAAGAGGGATGTCCGGCTCCCTGCTGCTGTCCCTGACCCCAGCATGCATCCTGCAATGGCCATTTCACCAGGCCACTGTGTCCCTGCCTCCCCTCTGCCAGTCCAGGGAGCTAAACCAGCATGAAGCCCTCCAGTTTTTAGGCCACAGGAAGTTTTCTGCTGGTGTTGTTCCCAGTGCCAGCATGCAGCAGGATCAGCACAACAGATGTAGTGGAAATGTGCAGCCTGGTGAACCTGACCATCCTTTCCAACAACAGCTACCTATTAATTAGGATCAAAGATATCATAAAATCTCATTCTCAGCCTCCTAATACCAGCATGCCATTCAGAGAACAGTGGATGCTGGGGAAGAAGCAAAGGGCTGTAAGGGAAAGAAACACGTGGTCATGACTGTGGGAATTAATTTCTGCCATAAAATATGGCTCATAATATGAAATGTCTGAGAACCATCTCAAAACCTTGTCCTGCAGCAGTTGATTTTAAAAGTCTTGTGTATAACACCACCTGAAAGCACACAAAAGCTGCAGCACAGGCTGCCAGTCAGGGCTGCAGGCCCAGGGAATGGGCAAGCTGATAACTGCCTGAGAGCACAAGGGCCACTGTTGATGAAAGGGAAATGGAAGGCCACCAAGTGAAGCTCCTGATGGCAACAAGAACCAGCACACAGCTTAGTCATGGGCACCGTGGGGGGGTTTGCTAGACAGGGAGGAGGGAGAGCCTCCAATGTCCAGCAGTGATGCGACCAGGGGAATATCTGGCCAGTGGATTTTTGAAGTTTTCTGGAGGTGTTTCCTACTGATTGAACCCCTGGAGATACGTGGGGACAGGGCAGTTGTCAGGGAGGAGTCTGAAGGAGGAGGAGCTCCAGCCCTGTCCCCACTCCCAGCATGGCCTTGCTCTGCTGCAGGCGGTGATGCAGAAAGCATCCCACATTAGTGTGCAGAAGTAGGGGGTGACAGGGACACATCTGCTGCCTGACCTGGAGGGACAGGGAGGGACAGGGAGGGACAGGGCAGCTGGACATGTGAGCATGTCCCAGATCAATCAGTGAACGGGCTCCTGTGACCATCAGAGTCACACGCGGTGTGAATACGAGTTATGCAGAGGCACTTCAATTAAGAGAAGAAACAATAACAAAAAGACCTTTCTGCTCTTTAGAAACACTGGCAAGAGAAGGTTATTTCTAGACCACTGCCCACACTGGGTCATATTGTTCACATAAATTAGCTGGGCCTGAAACAGAAAGTTCAGGAGCTGCCAACAGCAAAGGCTGCCACGGGTGTGAGCTGATGGGAGGGTGCCAGTCCCATGGGGTTGGGCTGGTCCCATCATAGGTGGGGAAAGGCTGAATAAAAGCCAAGGTGTGTGAAGAAGGTGAGCTGGGTGACCTGCTTCCATTGGACATGGTGCTGAGCCAGGGGCTTTGCACGGTGACAAAGAACTCCTGCTCTGGGGAGCACTGCAGCCTAATCATAGATACCACAGGCATTGTGCATCCTTTAAATGCTGCACCTCCCTGCACAGCCTGGCAGGCCGATGGTGTTATTCTGCTCCAAGCAGTGCAGCAGGAGACCACTCGATGCAGACTCACTTCTACATTCAAGTCATCCCACAAAATGGGAGGCTCGCTGTCATTTCCAGAGGTGATCCTGAAATTCCATTAAACCCCCTAACCCATGCCTGAAGAGAAACTATTCACGTTTCCCCTGCCTACCATCAGGGATTAGTGTTAGGAATAATCACTGCTTCACACCTGCATCTCTCTGCTCATGCAGCATTCCCAAGCTGCATGCATTTTTCAGAGTCACCCAGTCTATGCTCATCCATTTTGGCTCTTAAATAAGCTGTTATATGCTGACACCCTCTAAACCGAACCCAGAAGTGTTTACTGGACTGAGAAAGACATCACCAGATGGCTCCAATATCAGCCTAGGAGGATTTCTGTTCTTCCACAGGCGCTAAATGTGGCTGAAAAATCAGCAGGCTGTAGTGTCTGCATAGTCAAATCACCTCTAAGAGGCTTTGTAATTGTGTTCAGTTCTGCTGTGCTGGAAAATGAGGATAATGAGCTCAATGCATTACACTTAAACGGGGACTAGACGCTGTGTATAGTGGTAATAAGAAACACAGGCTGAGGTTTTAAAGGCAGCTAGTGGGGCTTAGCTCTCAGCACAGGTGGAAAAGGAGGTGCCAAGCTACCTTAGTTCACTTGAGAGTCACAACCATGAAGTCCTAAGTTTCCAGAAGTCCCTGGTAATGGGGGATCACCTACTTCAGATGGTGTGAACAGGCACAGTTCTGAGAAGTCAAGTCTTATGCTCACTCATGTGATCTTAGGGTGACAATCTAACAAACCACACATACAAAATCTGTAGGCATGTTTTGGACATTCAGATCAAAAATTCTTATTTTATTAGTCACTAGCTTTAAGGCTACAATATTCTTCCCGATACCGAAGCTTTACTAATCATTAAGGTATTTAGTTTTATCTTGCTTTTCCTCACTTTCATTTCTAGCTTTCATTTTCTGGCTCTGTGAACATGAATTATGCTCAGGAGTTTCCTAACAGTTGGTCACACTATCTATTGAAAAATCTTGAACACATTTCCATGAACATATTTGTGTATCAAATTCTTTTCATCAAAACCTAAAAAAGACCTGGCCTTCTACTATCTCTTGTCTCTTTTTTTTCACTGCACTGGGGATGTGTGCTCTGGTTGGATACAACTGTAGTTAGATAAGTCAGTGAGTAGATAAGTCACCCCACTGGGTTTCACTTTTAAGGAATACTTTCCCTTTGTGCTATAGGCTAGAAAATATTTTTTTTCTAGGTACTGTGCCAGCCTGAGCAATCCCAACATCTCCTTGTGCTGCCCACTTGGTTGTCCCAGTACAGCTTTCCATGGAGTGCCAAATAAATCCTGCAGGGATCAATCAGTGTTAAAAATAACCTGCCCAAACACGACTCCCTCTTCTTCTTAAAAGGCCTTTTAACCTTTAAAAGTCTGAGGTACTCATTTATCATCAAGCTCAGATGGGAGGCTGTGCAGACTCCCAAACTGACTCTCAGTTGTAGCCATGGGCTGCAGCACTGTGGGATATTCACTTGCCCAGGAGTTTCCACTGTGTGGTAGCTGCGGGGCTGGCTGGACTGCAGCTGCACCAGGATTTCTTTAACCGAGAAGAAGTTGTTAGCTCGATCCTTTAGACCTTTCAGATCACAGACTACCAGCTGTAAAGGCAATAAAAATGGGTATTTCTTGTAATGGTCTTCAAAGAACTTGACAAAGACCAGTAAAAAGACAGCTCCTTGTTCTAAAGTAGTTGGTTGAACTGGTTTGCAAGCTACTGGGCTGAAGTTAAACCCCCAGCCCTGAATGAAGGTTGGCACAGGGATGTGGCCACAACCAGGCAAGAAAGCCCCTCCTGATGGGTTTTCACCCAGGGTCTGGCCAGCCTGGGGTGGGAACTGATGAGGAGATCACCACCAGGTGCCCCCACCTTCCACATGAACTTGGAGGTGGGGCAAGAAGCCACCTCTATAAGAGCTGAGTGCTTGCAGAGGGGTTTGGGGGCTTGTCTATATGGTGTGGGGACTCTGGTTGTCAGAAAGGCTTCCTGACTATAGCAAGTGGTGTTCTCATGATGATGGGAAGAAAGATGAGTCCCTACTACATAATAGGACTCATGGCCTGGCTAATTCCATCTCCCATGGCTTGGGTCCTTGGCCAGCTTGCTCCCTTCTTCACATCCTATGCAGTGAGTGTGTTAACTCATTCCTCCCTCTGGTGGTCTGGCAACTTGGGTTGTTTGTGTATGATTTAAGAGCAGAGGGGGGAGTTTGGCTTCTGGTCTGCCTGTTAATGATAATGTCTTTCTATATTGGGCATGTGGTCAGCAGAAGATGGGCCCAGTGTAGGACACTGAGACTTTTGTTCTTGAGTGTCAGTGGAAAGGGTCATCTTGGTGCTTTATGACTGTTGGTGGCTGCTACCTGACTGCTACCAGCCCAGTTCCCCAGAAAAAAAGCTATGATGTGGGCCACAGGAGGTGAGTGTTCCTCCTCACAACCTTGTCTGCATGCTTCAACAAACCCTGCAGAGAAAGACAGCATGTGGTGCAGGAACAGCTTCTGACTCATCTCCCCAGGACTTTGGCAGTGGTGCTCTTGGTGCTCTCTGTGGTTTTCACCTTTCCACATCTCCTTGTTCGCTCCTTTTCTCCTCTGTACCATGTAGAACACTATGGAACCTCCCAACACCCAGAAACTTTCTCCCCATCACTATTACCTGGAGTTACACTCCAACCACTAGCTCTTAACAGAAACTTTTCCAGCTGCTCAGCTTCCTGCTGCCTAACTCTTCCTTGAAGCTGGCTGGACATTTCTGTGCAAAGCAGCCTGTGAGTCCCTGCCCAGAACAAGCTGACTGGTATTGCACAGCCTGCATCATTCATTCACTTGGCTCATTCAGAACAAATCAAATAACTGGGCATCATTCATTCACTTGGCTCATTCAGGACAAATCAAATAACTGGGTACTGCCTCGTGCTGCCTGCAACTTAAATTAGAAAGAATAGACCACAAGAACAACTGCAACAGTAGGAGAAGTGACTATAAATAAGGAAAGGAAAATGTTTCTCTTAGAAACCTTTGTTCCACAGAGGGAAATTGTAAAAGTAGTCCAGGATATTTTCGTTGCTGCTCTTTAATCTGAAATTTCACCTCTGGAAGCATTTACAGATGTAGTGTTGTGCAATGTTTTTGCTGCAGTGTGGTGATTGCTAAGGTTAGCACAGTAACAGAGCTTTACAGAGTAAATTGCATAGAATTAATAGGAAGCAGGAGGAAAAAGGAATAATTGTACTTTAATCTAAATGCAAGTTCAGTTCTCCCAGAAGATGGAACCTAAGCACTAAGGCCATGCTAAGGAGAGGCCCTTTCTGTTCCTTTCAGCTGGGAAATGAACTGTTATGTGCCCATATTGCAAAGGAGTTCTACAAAACCTACATAACACAACTTACATTTTGGCCTCTGAGGCAGGAATTCATTGGTAATATAAACACAGCTTCAGCTCACCCTTTCTGAAGTGAGGCCTCAATGTCCTGTAGAAGGAAAGAGCAATTCTTCTTCAGGTGGATGCACAGATTAAGCACCAGGACACACTCCAGACAGGGCTTCTGGGTGCTACAAACCCTGTGACACCTCACCAGAGGGGACCCTATGTCTCATTCCAACACAAGTCATTAACAGCCTTATCCACAAGCCCTTTGGTGCTCATGGTCTGCAGGGGACCTGTGCTATAGCTGCATGATGAGCTCCTGTCTTACAGCCCACTGAAACAGCCATATTTCCCTGTGGGTCATTGTGTGCAGCAATAAGGAGGGACAAGTCCACACTTTTGCTTCCCTCAGAGCACTCCTCAGCTCTCCACTTCCCCACACAGACTGTCCTCCCCAAAGGCGTTGGAGCATCACAATATTGCCAGATGCACAGCTCAGTAAATCTACTGAAACAAATCACTGCAGCCAAGGTTTCACTTAGCTGCTCTTATTAATCATTAGCAATAGCTATTGCTAATTAATGTCATTACACATCATGACTATTAATCATAATCTGCTGATTCAAGACATATTGCCTGTCGTAAATAGGAAGGAGAAAAAAGCAAGCAAGCAATAACCAAACTTGAAAATGATGATGGGCAGGGTCTGCAAATTCACAGTGGAAACTTCATGCTAAAAGTAATTCAGCATCCCTGCTTCAGTGGCTGCACCTCAACTGTATTTAAGCAATGCCACTTGTCACAAAACCACACACCACCAAACTGGGCTACAGCTCTAAAATGGCATTTAGTATGACATCTTTTCATGATACAAGCACTTAACTATGTGGGAATGAGATTTCAATTAAAGTAATTGTCTCTTCCATACCTCTACACCTCTCCTCCCTCCCCGAGAACACGCCCTTGCTGCTGTCTTTACATCAAGGTCTTTCCCAAAGAGTCAAAGCGTTCAGCTCAAGCTGTTAGGCTGTATGCAAAACCCACCAAGACAGTGCCTGTGACCTTTGGCAGTTAGCAGGTTCGATTAGCTGACCCCACAGATCCCCTGGTCCATGGAGTTTACAAAGTGCTATGGTGCAGCAAATTGTTTGACATCAGAAGTGCTGGGTCATTAGGATTTGTTTGTCGTTAGGTGTTAAACCTTCATTAATCAATTCTTTTTTTCCTCATAGGGAAGGAAAAGAAGAATTCCTTCATTTTATATTTTAGTCTCAAGTGGGAATTTAAATGCAGGTGTCTAAAGGTGAAATGCAAGAGTGGAATCAATTATATAGCTCACAAAATTGATTTGCCCAGACCTGAATTTGTAAAATAACCCCTTCAGCAGGCAGTTGGGAGCTGCAAGCACTTCAGCATCCTGCTTTCCCCTCAGCACAGGAGAGGGCTCACATAAACCTTCAGCTACCTGCCTGCTCACAGGTGGATGTGGGCATTGCCTGCTCGGAAATGAAATCTCTAAGCAAGAAGTTACTGGCAGTGGTTTGAGCAGAAAGTCCCTGCAATAGCAGTCCCACAAAGGCAAGGTGCAGAGAGCAGGAGGGATCTGCTGGCTTTGGGTCTGTAGGCTGAGGTGTAGTGGGGTGCCAAGGACAGCTGTAGAGAGAAGGTGGTGTCAGTCCTCTGAAACAGAAGTGTTTCTGCCACACGTTCAGACAGTCACCTCTCCATCTGCTACAGGAGAAAGGGTTGTTGGTCACAGTGGTGAGCTCATTAAAATGAGATCAATAGAGATTTAATCTGATGCTGAGGATTATTTGGAGTGGAATGCTCAATTAAGTGTGGAAAAAAAAAATGTAACACATCAAATGAATTGCCAGCTGATTCCCCTGCTTTATTTGGAATTTAGCCCAATATCAAGGAGGGCTGATAAGCTAAGGAAGAACTGTGAAAAACAGCTGATGCTTGGGGGTAGCAGTCAGCAAACAAGTTAAATGTGCCACATCCTTACACAAAAATTTTGCAGCAAGCTCCACAGGTACATAGTATTTGGCAAGGATTATACAGCAGCCAGTTTCCACTTCTGTTCACACCAGTGGCTCTAAGAATATTCAAAAGCTGCTAAGGTGAGGATTTGCATAAATAGGATTTACCATGGCTCTTGGAAAATTGAAAGAGTTCAGTGCAACGAGTGCTACAGAACTTACCTTTTCTCTGCAGCTCTTCTGTAATTCTGGCCATTCCTCCCTCCCTCCTCCACCCCCCCCAAAACTGAAACTCCTTCACCTCTGCAGGCAGTGGCCACACACAGGGACAAAGGCAATTCTGTTTGGAATGAGACATTTTCTTCTCAAGCCATGAAAACGCAATACCAGGCAGTAAGCCAGGAAGCAAGAAAAGAGAAATAGATTCATTAATTAAAACAAGCATGGCTTGCTTTGAACTAATAAAATCATGTAAAAAAATCCTGGAGTGCTGAGTTCTCGGCCTCTTGAAGAGCAGAAGAAGCTCCAGAGCTGCAGGAGAGGAGAGGCAGCACGAGGTGCACTCCCCAAACTTGCTAACTGTGCCACCTCCAGAGAGGAGCAGTCAGCTGCAGATGAGCAGCTGTGTGGCCTGTTGGCACTGTATCACAGCACTTTCTCCTGTTCAAGCAGGGTTTAATCTTCGCCCAGGCGTTTCAAGGCAGAGCTGTCTTATTTCTGCCATTCTGGCAGGACACCTTCCCACGCCACTCCTGAAGTCAGAATTTTTTGAGAACCCAGCAGGATGAGGTCCAACCAATCACGACCTTCCTCATGCGTCTTCTTCTCTTCCCCTAAGAGCCTCAGCACCCCCAAGGCTTACAATTGCCTATAAAAAGTTCAGCAATTTGCCATCCTGGATATTCGACCCAAGCTCCCTGACTCTGTCCCCCCCTTCGTGACCAGTGAGGATAAAAACACCTCGAGGCTGCACGTTGTTAACAGCATCTGAAGAAGAGCCTCAGCACCCCCAAGGCTTACAATTGCCTATAAAAAGTTCAGCAATTTGCCATCCTGGATGTTTCACCCAAGCTCCCCCATTCTTCTCCCCCTTCACAACCAGTGAGGTTAAAAACACCTCGAGGCTGCAGGTTGTTAACATCATCTGAAGCAATGCTGCCTCTGAGGCTCTGCATCCTGCTCTGCACCCAGGACTGAGAACAGCCAAGCACAGAGTTACCTTCTGCTGCCTGGTACCATCCACCCATGGCCCCGTTTCTTTGCTGTTTATCACTATTTATCACTACTATCATCACCATTTTTCTGTGGTTCAGGGTACGCAGCAGGAGTCTTCCTCCTGCTCCCTCCGTGCTGCTCAGCACACTGAAGAGGGGGTGGGTTTTATCCAGTGGTTCCAGAAGGGCTGTGGAGGGTGGGAAACCACGAGCCAAGGGAGCTGAAAGACCAAGTGGCACCTATGGCTACAGAGTTCTCAGAACAACTGACTTTGGTATGTTTTGTTGCAACAACCCACCAAGGGGGAGCAGTGGTTTCGCAGGGCCCCCAGCAGTGATCCCTCTGCTGTCTGTTCTGCTGCTGCAGTTTTTCCAGGGATTTCTGCAGAGTGTTTTCTGAGCTCAGAGGGACAAGAGCTGCACTGGTACAGGGGGGTTGTGTTACCCCCTGTAGCATTTATAGCCACTGCTGTCACTGCCCTCAGGAGCCTCCCAAAAAAATCAACAGACTGCATTGTCCTGTGCTTATAGTGCAGAAGACCACTCTGATGGTCACTCCACATCCATGCCTCTGTAGCAGAACAGCACAAAAACAGAGGTGCTCGAGGGTGAAACAGAGAGTTTGGTGTAAATGTCCTCCAAAGTCTTCTCATGTGTTTGTATGGAGGAAGAGCATCCTGCAGGACATCCTGTGGCATGTGGGGTACAGCATCCTGATTGTCCCAGCACTGTCTGGGACATGCCTCTGTCTGTAGGACCTGCTGAGCCTCAAAGGGAGCCAGCAGGGACTGTGCCTCTACCAGAAGAGCCTCCTGGCTCCCCAGCAGAGACAAAACATCTCCCTGCCAACGCTTCTGGTGTCAGCACATTGTCAATATCTTGTAAAGTCTGGCCTCAAAGCTCCAGAGTGACATTAGAAATGCAGAAAAACTCCTACATTGTGGAGTCTAAGCTCCCTGTCCCCACAATGAACACACTAGCAGATACTTTCTGTGGCATGAATAGCTGTGCAAGGAGAGTTTGTCAGGAGCTGTCACAGGAGGGAAAACAGAAATGTTTGAGGGACTCACTGTTTTGGTGATGTTAAGTGCAAAGCCCATAAGTGCACAAATTCAGCTGTTACACACAAAGCCAACGGCACCCACTGGAGAAAAGGGTAAAGGAGACAATAAAATCTCCTTTGGATTTATACGTAGCCCAGATGTGTATGCTTGCTGCTCCTACAGTCATAAATTCTACAAGACTTCTGATAATGTTCTGGCAGCGTTTTGTCTCGGGGTTATTTTGAGGCTATCAGACGAGGCAGAGCGTGTCCAGCCTCAGTGAAATTCCAAGCAGGAGATGTGGAGCTGCTGGTGCCACTCCACCCAACCACGTTGTCACCTTGCGGTGGCCCAGGGGAAAAGGCACCACCCAATGCCTGTGTGCACTCTGCCAAGAGCCAGGACTGAGAGCTTCATAAATACCTTGGTGTCTGAACACTCCTGATGAGCAGCTGAGCTGCAGCCAACGCTTCCTCGCTGGCCTTGCTAGAGCCAGCACCAGGAGAAGCCTTAGCAGATTAAGATAAATGCCCAAGCCAGGCAATTTCAAGGAGAAGAGTAAGAAGCAGAATTCAGTCTGGAACTGGGGGAGAATCTGGCATGTCTGGGCAGCCCCGAGCACCCTGCTTTGTCCCTAGTCATGCAATTCTTTAAAAACGAGCAACTTTTTGCAATTATTTGCTGGCATTCCATGAAAAGCAGTGCCCCCTTCAATTCTTTCCTTCTGGGCTTTTTATTGAAACCAGGCAGTCAAAAAAATGTGATTCTATTGGAAACAGGACATGAGGACAGTTGTCGCCTGTGTGGCAATTTTCTCCCTGTGATTTGCTCCCAGTGACAGCCTATTCTTCTCCAGGACTTGAACAATAAAGGTCTCAAACAAAAGTGGGTCACACAGCTGGAGAAAGGATGCTCGAGGTCAGGGCTCCTTCCTTAACCTCCAGTAAGGTCAGGAAGATGGGTGGTGCTGGTCCTGCTCTCCCTGGGGAGGCTCACACAGCCTGTGGGAGCTGCTTTGCCGAGCTCAGGAGGTGAAGGAGGTCCAAGGTCTCCTGCAAGATGAGGTTCACAGTGCTCTTAGACCTCTGAGGTTCAGCCCCTTGTGCTGCATAGAGGCTTTCTCCAGAGAGGTCCATGCCAGTCCTGGGCTGAGGGGCTCCCTCCATTGCTCTAATCCGACTCCTCTACTTAAAAGGGTAATTTTGTCAGCTGCAGTCATTTTTAAGCCTCAATTTTATACATTCTCACTGGGATTTGTCTTTTTTTACCATTTTCTAAGCCAACTCCATCCATTTAGGAAAACACACACACACATACAGAAATGTACAAACTTATATTTTGTGTGCAGCTCTCTACCCCTTAATAACACTTTTTTCTTTTTTTTGGCCTTTGGACTCCATGCCCCTCTGTAAGACTGGAAACCCATTTGTCTACCTGGCTGGACACTGAGTGGTTAAATACATTAAATACTTTGAAGCACGTGGACCTGTTTTTTTCCTGCTCAGAGCATCAACATACCTGCACCTCAGCTTTGTCTACCTGGCTGGACACTGAGTGGATAAATACATTAAATACTTTGAAGCATGTGGACCTGTTTTTTTCCTGCTCAGAGAGCATCAACATACCTGCACCTCAGGCAGAGTCAGGAAAACCAGTGAGCCATGCAAACTGCAGCACCACGGGGAGGGAGATGGAGCTGACCTAATGCTCAGTTCACACAAAGCACGTGGTTATTCAAAACCCAGGATGGAAAAGAAATTGGTGTCAGAGCCAGGTAAAATTGGCCCAAGCCAGTGTATTTCTGCAGTTAAACTCCTGTTTTCACTGGCAAGGCAAGATGCAAGTGGCAGGAACTATCTTTGCTCTGTTTTTATTTCCTCCCTGCCACTCAGTGCCAAAATGTCTTTTTTTTTGTTGGAAATTTTGTGTCGTCTGTCCCAGAGGCAGTGCTTGGTGCTTTCCTGCTGCCTCCTCTAGCTGCTCTGGAGCCTTTCTGCCTCCATTTCACAGGCACAGGCATTTTCATGGAACAGCAGGGAGCAAATCCCCCAAACCAGCCACCAGAAGCAGACACACCTTCTGTACACGTGAAGTGTCCCTTGTGCAAACCTGGACACCCAGGGCTGGCTCACTCTGACCACAGCTTCCCACCCTGGATGCTTTGCCTACACTTTCAGCAGAAACACACGTTTGCAAAGCCCAGAGAGCTTTGCAATTCCATTTCCCTGGGATGCAAGTCTGAATTAATTATAAAGGATTTTTGCTTTTAATTCCAGCACAGGCCTTACTGTACAATTGACATGGTGGGACTCTGACTTGCAGATCTAACTGGCTTTGAGCATTAAACCACAGAATGATCTGGGTTGAAAGGGACCTTTAAAGATCATCTAGTTCCAACACCCCTGCCATGAGCAGGGATATCTCTCACTAAATCAGGTTGTTCAAAGCCCCATCCAACCTGGCCATGAACACCTTGAATGTTCAAACACTTCCAAATCAAAAGATATTTCTCTCTCCAATGAATGATGCAAACACAACCTGAAAAATAAGGGATCCAGCAGTTCCTGTGCTCCTCACATCATCACAAGCAGCAAAACCCCTGAAGCTCATGCCCTGCAGACAGCTAGCCCTGTGACCCAGCTGGCAGCCAAGAGCCTGGCAACAATTGCTTGCAGGCTGAAACCTGCTTTTGCTCAGCAACACCACCAGACCCAGTAGAAGCCCAGACACTGAGAGGAGATGCACTTTTACACAGCCACCATTCTGCCAACACCAGCACCTGAAGGCACTAACAGCAGAAACATGGAGAAGATTTACAAACTTACACCTTCAGGACCATGGGTTCAGTCCCTGGAACCTTATGTGATGGGAGTTGGGCAAGAGCAAAAGGCATTTTTTTTTTAACAGGGAGCCTTACAAAGCATTTCCCTTTGCCCCTCATTTACTGCAGAGCTCTCACTTTGTCTTACTTATCATGTTCTTTTTACCCCCATTTTGCATGTCTCCAGCCCTTGCAAGAAAAATCACCCTGGCACTCACTACACAGTGTCTGGCTGTTGACACCCAAACACCATTAGCAGCTTATCCATGGTGCAGCCTCCTTTGAAGGTTTGTCAAGGACATTTCCAGGTCCAAGACCTGCTCTTGCTACACAGATTTTACCTGTTATTGGTACAATTGTAAATTTGGACTCGTGTCAACACGCATCTTCCCCTATGGCAGCTAATTAATTAATTAGGCTTTTTGCTTTTGAGTAGTTGTGTTTGTTGAGAAAAAAATACAGTGTTTTCACTTTGCATATTATCTTACAATCAATTTGTGCCTTTAAAGCAGCAACATAAGAAGGTTTGTTTAGGAGTTGAGAGCATTTGGCTACTCCAAGTCTATCATTGTAAGAGGATGTTTCAGATGTGCATTGGAGCAGATTCTTGTCAATCCATTTGGCATCAGCTTAGTCTAAAATCTGGATGTTGATAACCTGCAAAGGAGTTTTTGGCTAAAGGAATAGGGCCTACATCGGGCATCACTTTAGGTGTGGGTCTTGTCAGGTAACAGAAGTCCAAAATGGTAGAAAAATTAAGGATTTTAAGACTTTAATATGAGAACAAATTTTACCCCAGTCTCTGCATGCTCTTACAGTATTGAAGTCTAGCAGAAGGTCCCCAGTGGTGGCAGTGATGAGGAGTCCTTCATGATGCACTGAGAAATCTCAGCACACTTCTCGTCACAAAGAGCATCTCTGGAGCATCACCCAGCAGTTCAGGCTGGGAGGGGTATGGAGATGTCCACGTCTTTGCACCTGGCAAAGAGGAGGGTTGGGCTCCTCACCTGCAGCACTTTTTGGTATAAATATCCATTTTGTGGTAGCAGAAGCCACCTACAAGCAGAGGAATGGCTCCACCTCAGCTTAGGACTCCCTCATCTTCTCTTACGCTCGTAGATCCCGTAACCTGACTGCTTGAAGAGCCAGGAGGAATCCTGTGTCACTGAGCAGAAATACCATCCCTGCCTGCAAGGATGGCTTCCCCAAAGCTTCTTTTTGACTGTGATAGGCCCACAGCAGGTGGCAGCTGAGAGGGCAAGCACAGGGCTTCATTTCTTTTTACAAACAGAATGTAAAATGGAGTCACTTATGCTGGTTGGTGGTTGTCTGGTACTGTTAAATTTTTTAACAACCTGCTTGGCTGGAGGCAGCTTCCCCTTTGATGTGGTGCTAGTTTCATTAGTACTCATTCAAGGTGAATACCTGATTAGCTACGGGCAGCTGAGGGGGTTTCCTTTCCCTTTTTCTCTTGAGTTCTGCAATACTCAGTACAGGCAAAGAGCACCCGTGCCCTTCCCACGTTAGAAATACAGCAAGTGGTGTCAGGCTGGAAAAAGGGAGTCTGGGTAGGCTTGGCAGCTCACATGAACTAATGCAGCCACAGCTCAGCAGTTTGTGTCAGCTATTTCCATTGTGCACTTTGTAGTGTTTCCAGTCTTTGGGGGCTCCTCTCTCTCTCCCAAATCCAGGGCAGCTGCAGAATGGCTTGTAACAAATACTTCACTTTGGTGGCTCTTCTGCATGATGACCATGAAGGATTTGTGAGCACACAAGGTCTTACTGAGGGTCTGATTTCTGCACCTGTAGAAACAGAGCTGTGCAGATGGATGAGGTTCAGCAAGATCACATTTTTTTCCTTCAGCTTTCTGTTGAAATAAAGATATTGACCCACTTGGAAGTGGTCCTTCTGAAATGTTAGATAGATCCTAAATGTCTCTTTATCCCTTCTTCCCCTGGGAAAGCACTATAATAAAAAGACAGATTATCCAGAGATCAAGAAACAGGTTGCAATTTTGGGGGAAAAAAATGATAACAAAACTCTGGTTATCTGAGAACTAAGTAATAAATTCCTCTGACCACTAGCAAAAACTTCACAGATTTCTCCCTTTGATTTCCTTCATAATTTTTAAGACAGAAGACACAGTAATAAGTACTCAGAAGACTTCCCAGAGATGCTACAAGCTGTCAGCTGAATTTCAGGGCAGTTTAGACATCACTCCTGCTCCTTTTCCAGAGCCCATCAATGTGTCATTCTTGGATGAGTTCAGTTATTGGTGCAAACGGAAAGAAACTACTTTCTGCTGCTTTGGAATAATAATATAATCATACCAGCAAGCACTTCAGAAGCTGTTCTCCACAGGAGATGCCAATGTGCTCTGTAAAAGACTGTCTTACAGCCAGGTCAGTGGAGACAGAGGAAGGCAGTGACTTGCCTGTTGCCTTCCAGCAGAGCTGAGACAGGATACGGGTCCCCTGAGGGGGATGTAGTGGCATAGCTAAAGCCAGCTTTGCAAAACACCTCCAGACTTTTCCACAATATTTTGCAATTTCACAGTATTTCTGATTTTGGACTTTTTTTCTCATTCTCCTAGACTTCTCTCTTCCTCCCCTGTCACTCATTTGGCAGCTAGTTTCTTCTGCTGATGTCCCCACGGAGAACAAGACATTTATTCCTGCTTTATGCCATATGTTGGGGTAGATCTAAACGTGCTCTGCTTTGTCCTCGGGGGACTTCAGCAGAACTGGGCATTTTTTGCTTCCTGCCAGGATGCTTCTGTGCTCTCCAGGCAGAGCAGGATGCAGGGACCACACAGCTGACAGGGCCAGTCCACATGTGGTCCCCATCCATCTAGAGAACAGCAATGAGGAAACACCAGGAGCCAAAGCAATGCTCTC
>NW_008580745.1:0-18622 GCF_000691845.1 Merops nubicus | reverse complement strand
CTTTCCCTAGCAGCATGACAAGGACTCCAGGACCCAAAATATGCATCTAGTGGCTCCAGCCTGGGTTTTGATAGATCATGAGGCTCAATACAGAAGCAGGGGGTGTTTGAATAACATTCCCCAAGTGTGTCTTGCTTCAGCCAGTCTCTCCCATCACTCTCCCAAATCTGCTGCCTATGAAAGAGAATGCTGCATCATTCCAGAAAGCTGCATGGAACACTGAACAGACTTTGTGTGATAAAATATCATCGGTGTCCTTAACAGCTTCTCACAGATTCACAGGTTTTTTTTAAAGCCAGGAAGAATCACCAGCTCACTTCCTGAGAGCACACAGCACAGTCTCCTCCTCTAGCCCTCCTTTCAGCCCAGCAACCTACTCCCTGTTTCACCACACTGTGCAGAATGGTGCTGCATGTTAATCCAAAGCTATTAAGAGATGGAAAGTCCATCACTGTCCAGCTATCGTGTTCCCATGTTTAATTAAACTCTTATTTATCATTTCAATTTATCCAGCTTTAACCTCCCAGCTCTGGCTGCTGTCATGCCTTTCTGCCCAAGATTAAAGAGCCTCCAGTTACCTGGTGCTTCCCCCACAAAGTACATAAGCACAGATGCCAAGTCATCCCCTGGTCTTCTTTTGGATAATCTGAACAGATGGAGCTCCTAAATCTGGCTATGAAGCATTTTCAGTGGGCCTCGGGCTGTCTCCAGCTTCTCCCTCCCACCAACACCAGCTCAGCTGTCTTCAGCATTTGCTACATCTGAACATGCAAACTGGATCCAGCGTTTCAGCTGCCAAAGGCAAAAGCTCAGCCCCTCTCTGCCCTCCAGCCTGCCCTGGCAGCATGGCTGCTGTCATCTCTAACTTGGCATCTGTCTGCTTGAAGGTAGATTTTATTTGTCCCAATCAGCTTATTAAGTCGTTTATCTCATACTGGGACATTCTCCCTTTTTTAGCAGCAGGGGGTTTTAATCAAAATCACCTTCTCACGTCACTGTGAAATCGAGGTGGTTGGTCAGCAAGTCAAATCCTCTTATAGAAAGCCTGACTTTCATTCTTTCATATTCTGCTTCAGTTCTGGGAAATGATCCCCTTTGAACCACTCAATGCATTCATTACCACACTGGTCCATCCTCTGCCTCTACTGAAGCAGGGTCCCAGCCCTGTGTTCCTCAGGTACCATCAGCTTCCAATGCACGGGCCAGTCTGTCAGGATGAAATCTGAAATACTGTTATCTCACGTCGGGTGTAATATCTTCTGGGCTAGAAAATGATCACACATCATTTGAAAAACTTCAAAGAGATTTATTTCTGGTTATATGAGACTTCCAGCATATATCTTTATGATTGAAATCTCCCATTACCCAGTATTTCTTTCCATTTATTACAGATAAAAGCTCCAGGAGCAACTCACCTCTTAATGTAAACCCATGGTCTGTAATCCCCTTTACAGGCACACACACACTCATCCCTCACTGCACCTCCTAACTTCATTAGTTAGAGCTTTAATATCTCTATATTTAACAGCTAAATGGGTCACAGTCTCCTCCCCACTCAACCTTTTCTCTTGGGCACACACTACTGTTCACACACAGGTTGTAGTCAGCAGTTTTAATGCTCCAGTCATATAAACCAGCCTCCTCTCACTCCATTTTGGCTATTATAACAAATTTGTATTAATTAACAAGCATTTGCAATTCCTGTCACTGCTCACATACCTCAGCAACAAGAAGAATGAGAGGAAAGTGTTCATATAGCCACTGAACTTCAAGTCCTGATCAGGGAAATCAGACAGTTTGCTTGGGCTCATGATGTGCCTCGATGGGTGAAAAAACCCACCAGTCACATTTTGGTAGGAACTTTTAGGCAAATAACTGCCCTGCCCTGCTACACCAGGCAGCATGACTGAGGAATGGTGTTAATCATTGCCAGCCAGTCATCTGGGGGAATAATAAATAACATTAATAGAAGAAAGAGGATAAAGGTAGGGAGCTGCAGGGGCCTTTGTAGCATCTGCAGAAGGCATTCAGCATCAGCCTCACGGCGCCCTGCTCAGAGGAAGGCCCTTTGCCTTTGTTTGGACCTTAGCAGGAAAGGATGTTTATAGGTTGTGTCTTTTAAAGTACACTCTGGCTGAGTCAGAGGGTGTGTTTACATTTGATTGTTGGGTGGTTTTGAATATCAGCACAAAGTCCAAAGAATAAATTACTATAATGGAAAGTAAGGTAAAGTCACTTTTTACTGATGCACCAATTTTAGTGCTGCAAAGACAATGGATAACAGGACAAGTCTGTCTCTGTTGATGTCCCTGGTGCCGTGCATCTGCAGTGGTATTTGCTCAGCTCCAGGGGATTTAGAGACAGGAAGACACACACAGGAGTATGAAACACCACCTTGCATATGTAAACAGGCCAGGAAGGAGGTGTATCAGTAATTACCCCAGGGGCAGGACCCAACCATTCCTGAAATAATCAAAACACCCTCAAAGTCTCTGAAAAAACTCCTCATAACCAGAGCAAGAAGAAAAGGGGACCAGTTTGAACCAGCACTGCACCATGTACTGGGATTCCTCTCCCTGGTGGGGAGCAGTTCCCCATTGGCAAAGCAAAATATCTTAGGGACCCTCAACCAGCCCAGGAAGAGTTAAAATCTCACAGAATCATAGAAAAGTTTGGGTTGGAGGGGATGTTTAAAGGCCATGTAGTCCAACCCCCCCCCTGCAGTGAGCAGGGACATCTTCAGCTAGATCAAGTTGCTCACAGCCTTGACCAGCCTGACCTTGAACACTTCCAGGGATGGGGCATCCCTGTGCAACCTGTGCCAGTGTCTCACCACCCTCACTGTAAAAAATATCTTCCTTCTATCTGGTCTGAATCTACCCTCTTTTAGTTTCAAATCACCATCTTGTTCTATCACAACAGGCCCTGCTAAAAAGTCTGTCCCCATCTTTCTGATAGGCCCCTTTTAAGTACAGAAAGGATGCAATAAGGTCTCCCCAGAGCCTTCTCTTCTCCAGGCTGGACAACCCCAACTCAGCCTTTCTTCATGGGAGAGGAGTAGTTAGCCCAGACCTAGAGAGAATAAATTGTTTCATATCAGGTTGTAAAACTCAATCAGATGCCAACAGGGACACGGAACACTCTCCAACCATCACAATCTGGTGTTATTCCAGAGTAGATGGTTCCAGGACATTTTGGACTGTAGAGACTCAATGCAAACCTCAATGCAAACAGGAAGAATATCTCCATTTTTTCCCAGCCAGCTGCTAAGAACCTTGGCCCAGCTCAAAAGAAAGTTATATCAACTTAGCAAAGAGGCTTGCACGTGTGGGAAACCCAGCTGAACGGGCAGCAGAAACAGGTAAGAGAAATGGAGGTGAGATCTTTAAACAAGCAGTCCCAGTGTTTTCATTGGGAGGGGCTTGTGTTCTGTTCAGAATTGTTTCCTTCCATTAGGTCTGGTTTATTGCTTTTTTTTAATACATGGTTGATAGGGTGGAGTCCTGCCAAAACTGGACATTGCAATGCCAAAAGGGGCAGAGGCTCTGCCAGAGCCTTTCTGAGTCAGTAGGGGCCAGGAAACAGCAAAGCCATGGGCACTTCTGTTCATGCACAGGTTCCAGCCTCAAACTGGAAGCTCCAGAAGCTGAGTTTTAGGTAAGCACCTGATTTAAACCCATGATGGTCCATCATGGCTTGCAAGCAGGTGTGCCCTGAAAACAACACTGAGAGAGCTGCAGCCCAAAAGCCCAAGAGAGTCCAAACCCCTATGCCTGGCACTGACACTCGGTATTAATTTCACACAGAAGACCTTTTTTTGTTTGTTTTTAACATGAATACTGTCCTTGGCATCCTATAAGACACGCTGCATTCCTGTGGGGATAAATGGAGGTTTGTTGTAGCTTTGACTGGTCTCTTGTCAGACACACAAGATCTAATTCACTATGGTATTTCTGCTCGTCCCACTCTGGTTGGACATACATACTCCCACCAGTACACCACTGTGAGCTAGTTCATGTAATCTTTGATTGCTTTATCTCCTGTAAAGCAAAGGGAAAAGGGACAGTCTTGGAGATCAGTGTGTGGCTCAGCCCCAAGGTCGAGGCAATGTATCTTTCCATTTCTACAGAATGGTGTTTCAGGCTTTGCCCACAGGGAGCACCCAATCTCTGCCTGGGTGCTCCTCTCATCCCAGCCTGCAACAGCCACATTCAACTCACCTGCAAGTGTCTACATCTGGATCCATTTTATTATTTGTTCTTTTAATCTATGGAGAGAAGCAGGTTCATGAAGGATGTGGTTCATCTCATCTTAACTTTGGTGTCTGAAGCAGCTTGGGTGAACTGCCCTGAGGATGACTCTTTGTCCTCATCAGTGGAAAGGGGAGCCCAGATGCTTGGAGGGGGCTGTTCTCATTGTAGGGGCCTGCTTTTAGGGTAGGGCTGAGGAAAACTGTAGAGACCTTCTGCCCTCCCATCATCCTTGCTGAGATGGGAAAGAAAGGATCTCAGACACTGCATACAAAACATTTCCCTTCCCACAGCCTTTTCCTCTCCTGTCATTGAGCAGATGACATTTATATTTGCGTAGCATTTAGCACAAGAGACCCCCACTCTCATTCCACCCTTGGGCACTGCTGTAGTAAAAATAACAAACAGTCAGAAGTGGTGGTGGGGTTTGGGAATGGTGCCAGCTCACATTTAAAGGACTGGCTGGGTTCTTTCTTGACGAATAACAGCATTTACAGAAGGCCTTTCACCCTGAGGTGCTTCACAAATGATAAACATGCATCACCACATCACAGAATGGGCAAACCAGCCAAATTCAAGGTTTCAGCTGGGAAAATCCCCCCACACAACCCACTGCAGGGAGAGATTCACCTGCTAGATACCAGAAGGCAAGGCACAAGGACAGGTTTTCTGCTAGACTCCCAGCATGTCCAAGCAGCAAAGCAGACCATAGGATCACCTTGTTCTCTCTGGAAATTATTTGGATGGTCTTTGAGTATCTTCATTGAACTAACACTGCTCCCTCACTGCCAAAGTTGAAACCATCTATGTTTTATTGTGTTTCAACATGTTTGCAAGATCCATGTGAGTGTTCACTTTTCTTTCCTCTACAAACAAGTGTTCCTCTCCATTTATTTCACACGTGCTCATGCCAGCCACTGCTTTGCAACCAGCAGTCCTGCAACACCACCAGTGCAAGGACCCAAAGGAGAAACTAAAAAGATGAATGTCTGTATAAAAATTACAACTAAATAAACTTTAAAAAAGATTATTTGGGAGTTTTAGCTGAGAGTGTGTCAGGAAAATTCAGCTGCTGGGATTTGCTTTTACATCTTCTGAAAACCTCAGAGAGTGAAAGAGCCTGAAACTGAGTGTGGAGGTGAGGAGCATGCCCTGAAAGCAGGTCTGGAAGGACTCCCAGCCACATGTACTGAGTGGGCAGCCACCTTCCCTCTAACAGCAAATCTGGGACCAAAACAGGTCCAGGCCATTGGCAAGCTGCATTCTGGACATTTCCCAGCATCACTTGGACAAATCCCATCCATCCATCTTCAGGAGGCTTGATAGGCATCAAAAAATTGAACTTTAATTTCAAAATCAACACTTTTACAGAGGAATCACAGGATACAAAGCATACAAAGTGTGTAAAAAGCCAGAATTCCAGAGAGAATCTTCATCCTCTAACTGGCACCTTCTAATTTGCATTCATTTAATTTAATCCATTTAATTTGCATTCTCAGTTTATACTGGGACTTTCTGGTTCCTACAGTGCTCCCACCCTGTCCCGGGGAAGTTCAAGAGGCTTTGCTGCTGGTGGTGACCACGGAGGCTTCACAACCAAGGTTCTCCTCCTGTGATAGGTAGTGTGATGCAGGTTCATCCATTCTTGGCTGGAGCAGACTGAACCAGCAGATGGACGGGCAGTAGATGGACATCATTACAGTCAGGAGTGAGTGGAGAATAATAAATTGGAGTATTTGGATGTAATTGGCCAAAGGAAAATATGCAGATTGTGCAAAAAGAAAAACTTCTTCAACAGTGTCATTTATGAGACTGCAAAATAATCACACAAGCAAAATATGGGAAACCCCAAATTAGGGCATTGAGAAACCATCTGAACACTTTCTTCCTCTCCTTAGTTTCCCCAGTGCTCTGACCACAGTTAGCTCTGCAGGGCCACGTTTGTTGTCAGAGTGATTAACGATTAGCTGCAGCAACTCTTTTAGCAGCAGATCAAGGGAGGAATAAAAATGCAACTCAGACAGAATTTCTGCCCCGTGGTTCCTGCTCTGCAGGGCTGAGCTCTCCAGACAGCAAAGGCAGCTACCGGGGGGTCACAGCAAGAGTATCACCAGGAGAGGATTTGTTCCACCTCCCCACTGACCCACCCACTCATCCACGAGCTGACATTCCCTTTCCTTTATTTATTTTCATGAACTCCACCCCAAATAGTTTGCTGGGTGATAAGAACTTGGACAATCTATTAACCACCTCTGGTAGCTGCCCCTGTTGGGATGAGATTTGGATGTCAGCAGACACCCATTCCTGCAGTTCAGAGCCTCCTCTAGTTGCATTCTCGTGCATATTGGCATGAACTAAAGCCTGGTTCCAGAGATCTTGCCTTCCTATTTTGTTCCTGTAATGGTTTTTGTTCTGGCTGTTGCTGCTGCACAATCCTGGCTTCAGCAAACAAATGGAACCTGAAAGTGTTCCTGGGCTTCCCAGCAAACGAGTCTGTTTTAGGCAGCAGATGAGGTTTCCAGTGGAACAGCATTGCCCTGGATGAGTTAACCTCCCTCTGCTCCTGTTTCCTCATTGTCCTTTACACTTCGTATTTCACTTATTTATAAGCATTAAGTAGGAATTTATGTACCCTAAAAAACATAGAAATTATAAATAATCTAATCCTAATAAAAGTATGGCAATAAATAGGTATGGAGTACTGAAAAGATATCATTAGAGTCTGTTCTTTTAAATGGCCAGTGTAAGAGGCATTATTATGCATTCTTATGCCAAGAAGTGAGACCGTATCATGCCTAGACATTATCTCATTAACATCCTGTTCATTTCCAGATCTAAATCCAGATTACAATTGTGTGTGTACATAATTTCTGGGTTGTGTACCTTTTGGGGAAATCAAGACATCCAAGGCCACTGCAAATACATGGATTTTTATTCCCACAGAAGACCAGCATATTCCACACATCCCTCCTCTGAGTTTGGAAAGTGTCTTTATCAAGGACAATTCTTTGAATTACCCTCTCTTCATTCAAGGAAATGACTAAATTTGGACTGACCACACCACTTAAAGGTAACTAAAGATAAGTGCCATGAGCTAAACCTGATGCCATTCATCTTTAGCAGGGTAAATACATTAGGAGCACATCATGTCAGGTGCTGCTGTAGCTGGAAAGAAGAAAGACAATCTGATCAACCTCATTCCCTGATAAAAATCACACCAAACACTCAGGGAGGAGAGGATAAACACCCTGCCTCAAAGTTTCATTCCACCCCCATTGCCCCCCAAGTGCTTGAGAAACCAGAGAGGTGCTGCATTTAGTTTATTTATTCTGCACTATTTATATATTATTTATTCTGCATTAAGTTTACCTTAGGCTGAGGTTACCTCCAACACACCAGAATTTTGTTAAACACCTTACAAATCCTTTATGGACTCAGAAAGAAGAGAGTCTCTAGGTGCAGCAGGGTGGCATCAGTCCTGGAAAACAGACTTTCCTCCAGGATGTCACTCAGTGGATCGTGTAACCAGCTTCCAAAGAGAGAGCCTGAGACACCAGCACCGTCTGCAGCAGCTTTCACCCTGCCAGGAGCAAGGCTGCGAGGGAGAGCAGAAGGCAGAAATAACTTGTACAGCACCACTCCAGTGAGCCCACCGTGCTGCTGGTACCTGGAGAAGGCATTTCAACACTGCTAAGGGTCTCCCTGCACCAGCTGCTGTGTCTGGGGCAGGTCCCTCCCACTACCCTGGGTTTTAATGCAGCTGGGTGGGAGTTTGCACTAGATTACAAGCTTGGCTGATGAGGGAATTGACGGTAGGCTTCTGTAAGGAATGTTCCTGGTAACAGTACAACATGCTGATGGAGTAATTAGAACAATATGAAACCACTGTAAAACACATTCAATGGTTTAAGAATTGGCTAAATTCAGGTCTCAAATACAATTACAACCAGAGAAATTTTCTTTGAGTGGGTGTGTGTTTGGGGAGATCCCACAGGGACTGGTTCTTGGCTCTACACTGTTGTATTTTAGCAACAACTTAAAAAAAACCTCCACAACTTTAAATCCTTATCAATTTTTTTTCAGATTAAAAAGGCTTGGGAAATGATAAAAAGAAGGAACACAGGTCACTGACACAAATAGGTAATTGGCAATTTAAAGGTAAGCAAGTACAAGCTAACTAAGTGACAAGATCAGAGAAAGACAGACATTTGCCTGGTGGGTGCTGCAGTGGTTCTACACTGGAAAGCCATGACCAAAAAAGGGTTGCAAGTCATAGTGAGTAATCAACTGCCCATGAACTGACCCAATTTGTATATGTAGAAGCAGAGGAAATCCAGGGAGAAGAGGATTATGTTGTCTGAGTGTTCCCCCTCCCCTGGAACTGCTGCCAAGGCGTGTGCCCTGCTGGTGCGTCCACAAAGCAAGTGGGAAGTTGAAAAGCTGGAGACAATTCAAGGAAGAGACACAAGAATGCACACAAGTCTGAGAAAGATCACTTGCAGGGAGAGATTTAAGGAGCTTAGCCTATTCAGCTAGTCAAAAGAAAGCAAAGGGGTGGCTGGACACTGATCCAAGAACCCCCAGGGAGAAATCCAGTATCAGAAGTTGGTTTTGGTCTAGCTAACAGAAATGGCCCATGCTATGAGGCCCAGCTTCCCATACCAGGTTCATGCCTCAGCCATGTCCCACCACCACAGGTAGGTGGGGAACACACCAACCTTCTTCTCAAAGAGAAATCCAAGCAAAAGCTGTGGCATACTCTGACAGGTCCTCCTATCTAGCCAAGCCAGGGAGTGGAAGCCTGTTGTGCACCAGCTTTTGAGTGTGAACGTGGCCAAAGAATGTGGGTCCAGGATCCTTCAGCTCTGTTTTCATTCTGTGGTTTCTGCCTCTGTTCTGATCCTGGTGCCAAAGAAGTGTTGCATTGTTAGAGAGATTTGAATCTGGTAGCACAGTCTGTCTCAGAGCAAGAGCTTTCAAAGCACTCATCTAACATCTCAAGAGAGAAGCTGAACCAGGACAAAGACAGCAGGCTCAGGCAAGGAAGCTGCTGTGCCTTCTCCCTCCAAACGAAGGAAGGATTATGCATTGACCAGTTTAAGGAAGAGAAAAATGGAAAGGCTGGAGAGCAGCAACACTTTGGAATGCTGTACATGAAAAACAAGTTACTTACTTGGCAGATCTCTCAGCAGCATTTATTTCCATCATCCTACCTGCTCCTTCTGGAGACCTCTTATCCCATCAACTTTAAAGGCCAGTAGCCAAACGTGACAGTTAACCAAAGGTCAGAAAGGGGTGGCTGACATCAGACTGACTCCATCTGGCTGCAGACACTGCCTCGAGTGCAGTCCCTCCCTTTTCATCTGTGTGGGTTTTCTTCTTCAGCTCTACTGGGAAATGGCTGGAAGCACAAAGAGGGGAAAAGAACCGGAGAATACGTAACAGGAACAATTTGTTCTTGGATTTAGAGCTGTCTGTGGACAACATGCAAGCCAGTGTTTGGAGTGAGAGATTTGACTAATGATCCCTACAAGAAGTAGGGAATAATTAAGACGTGGAAGTGATACGCAGGGACATGGGGAAGCTGGAAATGGGTGTATCAGAGTGGGATCGTGGCAGTGTTTGAGACAAGCCCACACTGTTGGAGGTAGCTTTTCATGGGGGAATAAACTGTGAAGAAAGTACATGCTGAAGAACAAGCTGGGTGCCTTAGAACACTTTTCAAGTGTCTTTAACACATTCAAAGGATGTGTTAAAAACAATGTTCCTGTATTTTGCAAGTGATCACAATGCTAGCTGCATATTTTTAATTGCAGCAATTTATTGGCTTGCACAAGCTTTACACAACATTGCTGAAACTCAGGCCATTATACTTAAGAATAATTGCATGAACTACTTAAATATTCAAACACTGGTGAATAAACAAGTATTGTTCTGTATTAAGTGCTCACCGAAGTGTTGCTGCTTCTGGTTGAACCTTGTGTTCACTGCAAAGACCACTTTCTTATGGCACTTCTAAAAGCTTATGTGCAAGTGCAATATATAATTTGAGGTCCTTTTAGTTAATTGCCCACACAGCTGAATTCTACATAACTGCTAAATTCCAAAAAGGCAAAATCAGAGCTGTTTGTTTTTTCTTCAGTGGGAACTAAGCTTTCTACTAATCAGTGACTGCAGCTGAAATGAATTCATCATCACAATAGTAAAACAAGAAGTGCATTCATTTAACAGCACGTTAAACTGTGCTTGCATTTTAGCCCCTTTGCAATGTGGTTGCTATGGCATTTGTGGGTGGTGGTGAAGAGGACAGGAGATTCTCAACACAAATGCCAAACCACGCTCTGATATATGTCATCCTGACCTGCTATTAATTCAGTGGCTGCTCTTTTATCATTAAAAAAAAAAATCAGCTCAACTTTCACTTCAAGAATGGGTATGGAATTCAAACCAGCAGTGGCTCTAAGAGTGTAAATCACATGACAGAAACTTTAAAGGTTGGGTTTTTTGTGTTGCTGGGGCTTTCTGAAACCACAGAAGGATTATAAGGAAATGGGAATAAGGTGACAGTCACGCTAAGAAGTTAGGCTGTGCACCTGCCCATGGACTTAGTTCTAGCATAAAATGTAATGATTCCCAGGAACATACATTAAATTCAATATGAGGTTTTGATTTCCTGCAAGTTTTTTCTAGGTAGATGTGAAACCTGTATCAGAGCTGGGTATTTCTTTGGACTCATGCTCTTTATTTACAAAGAATTTGGAAGTTTCTTTTCCTTAACCTCAAGAAGAATCAAATAATGAAAAATCTCTTTCATGCTTCTTTCCTTGTGACTGTGCTTCTCATCTTTGTGCCAGGGTCTGGGGCTTTTTCAGCTGCATGGAAACCATTCTCCACCCACGTGTCCTGCACACGCCTTTGTCTGGGCAGGGACAGAACTGTTCTGTGCAATTGCTGCTATTTTTTCAATTATCTGTGTCTTTAACAAAGATTACTGGCTACTTACAGTTATATTAACTCCAACATGGCTTGAAGACGTGAAATTAAACATAATTATATAGCAGGAGGTCAGGATTTGTGTCTCCTACTTCAGATTCCCAAACCCATGGGCATCCTGTCTGGACCATCAGTGGCTGGTGACTTCCTGCTCATAGGAAGGTGGCACCCTTCCTGCAGGCACATTTCTGAAACCACCCTGGAGGCTGGGTATCAACTGGCATTTAGAGTGTGCTGGCACTGGGCTCCTCCCAGGAGAGCAGCATAAAACCCTTCCACCTCAGCTTCTCTGATGGCTGGGACAGGCTGTCCTACGGTGAGAAAGGCGGCGATTAAGACATCTCCTGCTGCTTGCGTTGGCAAGGAAATGACTGCCAGAAATAAGGGCAGCAGAGGATGTGAAACTGGTTTGTAGGTGCTAAGGGTTGTCCTCGTGTCTTTCCAGCACTGTTTTCTGCACTGGAGATCCTGACCAAGGTCACAGCTGGTGATAAGCCCACTGCCATCAGCCCCCAGCCTCAGAAGGAGCCTGAGCAGTGAATACTGGGGCCATTCACAGCGAGCACACAGGCTCTCTGCAGAGCCAGCCAGGGCTCCTCTTCTCCTGTAAAGCATCTCAGCTCGTCTGGCACTTTTCATTCAGGAGCATTAACCTACAGTCCAATAGAATTACGTATGATATGCTTTTAAATTTTTAATTAGTTACATGCACTTGAGAGCAAATGGTCCCTTTATTCCCCTGTTGTACATGTATAACTCCTCTCAGCATTGATGGGATTTCCATGGGTTTATCAAGTGATAATAAAAGCCTAAACGTCAGCTTCTGCTAACATTTACTATGTCATTTCCTGCTCTCTCAACACACAGGGAGAATAACTCTGCACTGCTAAGTGAAACATAACAAGGAGAAAAAACATTTAAGGTTAATGCTCAGCATTACCCACGTCATTGTTGGGAATCTGTTATAAACACAGTTCTTTTTGAAGTGTTGACAGATCACACAGAATGAGGCAAATCAAAGGGAAAACTGATTTAGAAGTCACAGATGGATCTTTTCTCCCCTGCAAAAGGGCACGTTGGTACTTTGAAACATCTAGGTGAGCACGAGGAGTCTGTTGGAGGCTGCAGCAGTGGCAGAACAGGAGGGTCCGTGCAGCACCTTGCTCTTGCTCTGAGGGCAATATATGAAGAAGATAACAGCAGCTGGGCTGATTTAATCAATTCACTCCTGCCTCCAGTCTCCTGTCAGACAGGCATGAAACAACAAGTCCTTCAATGCTACCCTGGCATTCCTTGGGGCTGGAAACATAGTCCCAAAGGGTGGCACTCATCTCTCTCAACTTCAGGTGTCCGCAGCCTTGGTGCCTCCCAATGTCTTCTCATCCCTAAGGTGCCTACGTCTTTCCCCCAAATACTGAGGAATAAGACCAGCCCACCTGAAGTTCAGTGACAGCATGAATTGTGCATGAATGGCCCTGGCTTCCCCATGATTTCTAGCTACAAAGCCATGGCCCACTTCTTCAGCCTGAACACTTTTGCACCACTTATGGTTTTTTAAAATACAGTCTTCAAGAGTTTTTCCATTTTGGCCTGCTAGTCATGTTGCTGGAAGCAGAAGCACCTAGCTTGTATCTTAGTCCCTAGAAGCCCAAAAAGAGCAATGTATAGCTTCAATACCTGCAGTGAAATTGCTGTGCCATGAGAGCAATGCGCAGACTTGGACTACAGGTAAATTAAAAACTAGTTAGTTCAAAAACTTTGGACAATGCCTTTAATATGTGCTTTAACTTTTGGACAGCCCTGAAGAGGTCAGGCAGTTGTACCTGATCGTTGTAGGTCCCTTCCAATTGAAATTATTCTATTCTATTCTATTCTATTCTTTCTCAAAAAAAGGAAAATCCAAAAGCCCAAGATGTGCAGAATAAAGTATAAATCTGTACTTTTCCACCATCCATTTCTTCCCATTGGAGTTGTATAGTAACAGTAAAGAGAGAGTTAAAACTTCAGCAAGGTGCCTTAGACACCTTTGACTGATTTCCCCCAGCACTCTAATACCTATTTGCTGGTGGCACTCAAAAGGGATAACAAAACACAATCACAGCTTCCATCCCAGATGGGTAAATATCAAGATGACTGGAGGAGTGGGTGAGCAGTGTTCCACCTATCCACTGACCAGCTGTAGTAGAGCTACCCTGCTCTTTAACTGTAGGTGACAGATGAGTCTTCTCAGCAGACCCAGCAAAACCCATCCCACCTTGAGGTCATACAGGGGAACGTATCAAAATGAATAGATCATCAAGTCTGGTGAAATAATACTTAAAACAACGGAAATTTCTTTCCCTGTGGGTGATCCTTGATTTTATGTGACCTTGTAGTGCCTTCTTACTTCACCCTTTTGAACAGAAGACCATAAGTAGCTTCTTGTCCCCTGCAGGGATCTGAATATGTTAAAAGTTCACTGCTAGTTCAAAATGAATACGCTTGTTTGAAAAGAAGTATTTTCCTCAGCTCCAGATCACGGCATAAATAAGCTGTAATAAGCATGCACAGTTTACCTGCATGATTTTTGTTTATCCTTTATCTTAGCCTACTGAAAACCAGACTAATTCTTCTCCCGTAGCGTCACCAGTTCTTGCTAGTTCTATGCTCACTGAAGCAATAATAGTGCCAAAGCTTGCAAGGAAATACTTAAACACTAATTAACGTCTTAATTCTCTGTGTGGGCAGGCCCCTTGTTTCCCCTGGAGCACAACTGATTTTCAAGATATTTATTTGGGATTTCAGGGTGTTTGCATATTGTGTGTGTGTGGGTATGTGTGTGGGATGCCTCATTTGCCTGCAGCAGAGCCTGCACAGCATCCGCCTTACAACAGGCGAGTTTTCCAATATGAAACTTTAGAAAAACCAAATCTCTCTCCTATTCCATTTCAGCCGCTAGATAAAAGGCAGCAACTCGCTTGGCCATCCCCCCAGGCCGTGTAGGGTGGCACAAGAAATGCCTGTCACTCCTGCTGGCTGCAGGGTGCTCGGGGAGGTCTGTTTTGGGCCCCTGTCCAACAGAAGCTCAGCCTGGAGCAATCGCCCTCTGTGCAGGTTTTCCTTTCTGATTTTTCCAATAAGCAGATCTGCACAGTGTTATTGCGAAGGTTAATCTGATTTTCTCTGGGAGCTGGTTAAACATGTGGCTAGAATTTGTACTAGAGGTTACTAAACTCACTTGGGTTTCCATACTGCCATCCCATTCAGCTTCCTCATCACAAGTCACCTCTGCTGTGGCACGTAAGAACTGGCTGAAGAACAACATTGAGACTCAACACTGAAACTGCACGTAAAATCTGTCCAAGTGGTGTGTTCCTGCATGAGAAGCCTTCACATAAAGGAAGTTCTTAAGCTGGTTAAACATGTGGCTAGAATTTGTACTAGAGGTTACTAAACTCACTTGGGTTTCCATACTGCCATCCCATTCAGCTTCCTCATCACAAGTCACCTCTGCTGTGGCACGTAAGAACTGGCTGAAGAACAATATTGAGACTCAACACTGAAACTGCACGTAAAATCTGTCCAGGTGGTGTGTTCCTGCATGTTGCATGAGAAGCCTTCACATAAAGAAAGTTCTTAGTGCAAAATTCAACCCTCAAAGCATTAACAAATACTGGCATTATGAAAAAATATTAAAATGACTTGTTTTGAGCAGCTACTCAATAATTCAGTTTATAACAAAGCCCTTTCTGCCCTAAAGCTGCCTGGAAGAGGCAGGGGTGTGACAAGCCTTCTGCACACCCATTCATAGTGGTTTCTTCTCATCACTGAAGAAATGGGCCATGATCAAAATATGTGCTTACCAAGCTAAGAGCTAGCAAACAGTTTTGCATAGGACCAAAGGTTTAGAGAAACACGGATCAAGGATGGAGAGGAAAGATGTCACCACTTTGGTGCTCACTGATTGCTGCCTGCATCACAGTTGTGACAGCCTAACGTTTCACAGCCTGCTTCTCTCCGTGGCTGAGGAATGGTTTGGGTTTATGTGTGATTCTTTGTCTAGAGAAGTTGACTAGTATCAACAAGAACAAGCTGAATGTCACCCCAGCACAGCTGCAGCCAGGCAGCTGGCTGCCATCAGGGCACATGAAACTCACCTCTCAAAGTTCTTCCCCAGCTTTGCCACCCACTCCTTTTGCTGACCTTCAGCGAGATGTTTTGTCTGTTGAGGTACCACCTGGTGTGCCTGCAGATGGGAATCCTTCTTACCCTTCAGAGACTGCACTCAATTTAGCTAAACCTGTACCTGTAATGTGCTTTGAGCTCTCCGTATGAAAGATCACAGAAGCGTGGGTATTATTGAAGCACACAGGTAGGAGCTGTGGATGAAACAGTCTTTCTGGAAATGACTCTTATGGTTTTCATTGCCTGTGTGCCCTATGTGTCCTCAGAACATTCTGGACACAAAGGTCTGAATATGCTTTTTCTTTCAGACATGAACAGGTGGATCAGCAATGAAAATATTCTTTTATTTTATTATAAACTGGTGCTAATATTTAACTTCGAGTAAAAATTTTTAAAAATGAGTTAATTTCAAGGGTCTTTCCTCCCTTCTGGCTTCCACAGCTGGTGTGCAGGTTTGTGTGCATTTATCTTACACCTTTTAAGTATATTTAAGAAAACTGTCAAACAGCTGAGAACCCAAACATTTATAATTTTTTTAAGCCTGACAAGCTCCACAATCTGGCTCCCAGCCCCTCAATCACCTTTACTGATATGGCTGTAGTAGCACAGGGCTGGCATGAACAGCAAGGAATGAGAACACCTGGACAGAATATTGCTCTTGAGGACTCAACATCTTCAAACTGTGGCCCAGAGGACTCTCAGGGAGACTGCAGACCTGAGAATACTAAGGATGGTAAATGGGTCTGCCATGGTGAATGAGCCTTGGCCCCCGTGCAAGAAAGTGCAAAGCTGTGATGTGCTTTGCCCCACGACTGGAAGTGTTCAGTGTCAAGCTGGACAAGGCTTTGAGCAACCTGATCAAGTGAAAGGGAGAATCAGAGAATCATAGAAGGCTTTGGGCTGGAAGGGACCTTTAAAGATCATCTAGTACAACCTCCCTGCAGGGAGCAAGGACATCTGCAACTAGAGCAGGTTGCTCTATTGGTCAGCCCCATCCAGCCTGACCTTGAGTGTTTCCAGGGATGGGACATGTACCACCTCTTTGGGCAACCTGTTCCTGTCCCTCACCATCCTCACAGTTGAAGAATTTCTTCCTAATATCTAATCTCAATCTACAACACTCCCTAATAAAGACTCCTCCTCATCTTGCCTGTGGGCCCCCTTTAAGCACTGGAAGGCTTAAGCTTAGACCTTCTCCTTCTCTGGAGACTCAAAACCCAGCTGGATGCATTCCCGTGCAGCCTGCCCTGCTTTGGCAGAGAACTTCTTTAGATACAGAAGAGGAGAAAGGGGAAGGGGAAGAATAGAACTGGTTAACCTAAGGCACAACCTAGGGATAAAGGCAAGCACAAATAATATCTCAGACAAATGTATGGTGGAGGCTAAAAGAAGGTTTTTCACTTGTGGTTAGTTTACTGCACATCTGGAAAGTTAACTCTATTTTTGAGTTTGGAAATTTGATCAATTCAGGATCATGCTCATGCCAGGAGGCAGTTGATGATTTGTTTCAGAAAAAAATAAATCCCCCAAAAAGGACTTGATCTTCTTTTGGACTAGGAGCATCATTAGCTCCTTCCTTGGTCTGTTCTTCCAAAATTCTGCTGAACAAGAGAGGAAAATGGATGAATCATCACAAAGCTGTAAGTATTTGGCCAGTTTAAAAATCACAGAAGCCATTCTCCTGTAGTAATCTCTTCCTTTGTGGGCTCACTTTGGTTTATTTTAGCTCATGAATGAACGTATCAAGATTGTCGCTTGAAATTCAAGACCAATACTTTAATTTAGAGTGAAAAGGCAAAATAATGAAGGATTGTTGATCTATGTACCTAAAAATAAACATCACCAAGCCTGAATATAAATACACCAAATATTCCACAGGTGACTTTCCAGCAATTCTAATGCTCGACGCTACAGCTGCAGTGTAAGGAAGACAACAGAAGCCTAATGGACTCTAAACAGTCCTCATTGATTGTGCTCAGTAGTCTGGTATTTGTATTAGTTTCACTGAGGGGACATTGTTCAGCACAGTAGCTTTAAAATAACACTACGATTGCTGATTAATTTTTTCTTCTTAATATTTTTTTCCTTTGGAGTGTTTTTGAAGTAGAGACTGACTGAACTGGTGCAGGGACTGGATCTAGCTGAATAAAATCTCAGGCTGTAAATAATTAATAAATGATTTTATTAAAATATAAAGTTTTGTAAAAGAAGATTACAAATTCATACTATGATCCAGTGGTACTTAAAAGACACTAGCATGCTCTAGCATGCTGCACTGTGTTATGGTTTAAAAGTTAGCTACAACTTGTCTTCAACAAAAAAAACCTTCCAAATTAATTTAAAAATCTAAAACAGCTTTACAACATGTCTGAGTGAGACTACACATGGCTTGGCAAAATGAAATTTAGTAGGCATAGGCATGTAGACATGGTGCTTCAGGACATGGTGCTTCATGGTCATGGCAGTGTTGGGTTGATGGTTGGACTTGATGATCCTACAGGTCTTTTACAACCTTAATGATTCTGTAATTCTATGAGTCTATGAAAATGGAACCAGAAGCCAGGTTCTCTGAAGGGATTTTTCAGGAAATTATTTGTCTTTTCCTATCTATAAATTTTTTGAAATCTTTAGAAATCTATTTAATGTATAACTGACCATCTTAAAACATTCTAAATTCAGAACTTCTCTAAAACATAGCGTTGTTTTAATTTAGAGCCAATAACACTACAGTGAAATTCTACTTTCTGCACTAGTTAAATATACTCTTTACATTTACCATATGCATTTCCCCCTCCTGTAGCAGGGTATAATCATGTGCATGTGCACAGAACATTCTTGCACTGTGCGTGTTATATGTGTGCACAAATCACACTAATTATAATATGGCTGTTGGTATCATCTGGTCCTTAACAAAGACAATTGCTTTTCAGTGTACTAGAAAGCTGCTCATTATTCTGGAATTCTCACCTCTGAAACATTATAAAGATGAACAGAGACTGTTACTCTTTGAAGTATACAGATAACCATGAAAAGCTAAAGCCTGCAAGTGGTTTCTTGCCACAGGCAGGGTAGGAGAGGTATATGTGCCAAGGAGCCTAGATGCCAATATCTGGAAAAAAGCTGCAAACAGTGTAAGGCTCCTTGTTTGCCAACCCAGGCTTTTCAACTGGTGGCTCTGCAGAAGCTTCTGAGTTTCTGAGCTAGTCACTGGAATA
>NW_008580744.1:684-6974 GCF_000691845.1 Merops nubicus | reverse complement strand
GATTCTATGATTCTAAGTATAAAGCATGCAGACTGATCCTACGTTTAGTGCAAAGCATTCAACAATCCCACCTTTTCCTCCCAAAAAGGCCACAAACTAGGACAACATCGTGACTTCACAGTGAAGCTCTGCCATTCCCAACACAATAACCAGCATCTCTGGTTCAACATACACTGTATCTCATGCTTTGGCAGGAAACCACTAAGTCCAGTAGGCAGGATTTTACAATGCTATCCTTGTTTCATTTCTGAGGAAGACTCAATAGCTTACTGCCAGGTAATGCTGCACTGGGCTTATTAGAGCACTAAGGAGCACAGCAAGGTCAGTACCCCCACAACTATCGCTCAGCTAATTCAACATGGGTTTTTGCATGCACATGTGAGAGAGAAAGAGCGACAAGAGAAAGGAGAATGTTCTGCTGATAGCACTGGACTAGTCCACAGGTAGGCATGAATCAGTATCTCTCATCTATGTTTGCTGCTGGCAAGAGATGATGAGGTATACAAAACATTCAAGTTGTCAAACATGACCAAAAGCTGTATTATAATAAAAAAATAATTGCTTGACATTTTCACCTTCAAATTCTAGACCATAAGTTATGATTCAGACATTAACAACAGATAAACACGACTAAAACTCCCCAAACCATTTTATATAGACCCAGAGTTTTAACCTCTACTACACTGCATTTGGATCAGTTTCATCTAACAGCCAAAGGACTGAACACATACACAGATGAGGGATCTAACTAACTGTGTTGGCAACATTTGCAAGCACGCTACTTCTTCTCATCTGCAGGTTTGCAGAAAAAAGATCATGAAAAGAAGTCTGCGTGGAAATGAAGTGCAGAAGGTAAAAAAACCACTATACTTCTTATTCCTTTTCAGCATTTGTTTCTTCCTATGCAATTAAAATACAGGACTCGATTTATGACAATTAATGCAGAGCTGAAGGAATGAGATACAGAAATTAAGCGTATCTGAGAAATTTGCCATTTGACCAGTAATGATGGAAATGGTTTTACTGCCCAGATAGTAATGATGTTTTCAAGTTATCTCATAATTATTCAAATGCAAGTGACCTTGTCATGTATAAGTCTTAAGAACTGCTTGTACACGAGAAAGAACAGATTTTTTGGACTGTTGAAAGCTGAAGGTTGATTATGCTGGAGCATTGCATACCATGGAATAACGTGTTTTGACTTGGTGAGAATGAGCTGACTGGAAGCAAGGAGAGACAGGAATTAAAATCTGTGCAGCACCTGGAAATGATCAAGTTATTTAAGTATAAATTGTCATTATTATCAATGTACAGATATGCATTTCTTTGTGGCTGAAAGAACATATGTGAAGAACAGCTAAAAAGTAGTTATTCACTCTTCAAACCCTTCAGCTTACGTATGAATTCTGTGATGATGTGTCTCATGCTAAAGATTATTTTTAATAAGCTTCATTACTTTCTTAAAAAGATAATCTTTCCTTTTGCATACTTGGGAAGGGAAAGTTGCTTTCCAGGTAGATAACTCATGTTGCAATTACTCTTAAAATGCATAGTAAAATATCTTTAAAATATTCAATCAGATCTAATAAACTGGTCCTCATTCTCAGTACAATGGTTCAGCAAAAGCTTCCCATACATTGCCTGCATGAAACAGAGACATGGAAAGCCCTACTAAGTCAGAAAAAAGGTAAACAAAAGTTTTGTTGTAACTGTAATGACTAAAACTGCAGATTTCATTCTTTCTACTTATCTCACTTGAACAAGAAAGTTACATTGAATGTCATCTTAACATACTGTTTATTCTCTGCATGTCATGTGTGATCCACAATAGTCTATTCAAGACAATACTCAAAAGATGTGTTTATTCCAAAATTATTTTCATGCACTTATAAGTGTTCTATATCCTATCTGAAACAGACTGTGCTTGTCAAGCCACACTCTTCCTTGTTCTGTAAAAACACTTATCCTATCCCCATCACTACATCTGAATGCATTCTGGTACTGTATTTAAATAAAAACAAACTAACTAAACAAAACAACAACCAAAACCCAACCTGCCACACTCTGAGGTTCATTCATTCACCACAGAGGGAAAGAAATGTGTGTGTAACACAGCACAGCAGTATGGCATGGGGGGAGACCATACATATGTTTTTCAAAGTTCATCCAGGAATCAAATAAGCAAGGTTTGAGAACTCAGATCTGCCCCTGGACTAAAAGGCAATACCATGGCCCTTAGCTTGGGTACCTGCTCACTCCAGAGCTTTGGCTATACCAGACAAAAGAAGCTCCTGAAAAGATCATCTTTCATCTGCATGTAGGACATACTGAGGACCTTTGAGGATTTGCATCGCTGACGCTGCTTTGCCTTCTACATCTTTACAGTGAAATATTTTGGGTCCTTGAGCCCCACAGGGCCAAATCCTTCAACTTGTTTAGTACTTAGCAGGCCAGTACTCATAAAGCAGTATAGAGAATGCAAATCAGCTTTCATGTCTTAGCAGCAGCCCACAGTAGTGAAAAAATGCACTACAGTATTCAGTGCCAACGGGACCATTTGATGTCCATCATCAAACAACAAAAATTCTCTCAGCAGGGAAAGTTATAAGAGACAGTGCACTCTCTAAACATCACAATACCATTTCAAGGGCACACCACATTGTACTGCTGAAGATAGCTAAGATAGTCTCTATCTGCACAATATAAAAAGCAATCAGTAGAAAAAAACCCCCACACTATACAAAATCAAGCAGTGTTGCCCTAGAATCCAGTTCCAAATCCTGTCTTGTCCTCCCTGACACTTGAGCTGTATGAGCTTGTACTTGACTGCACCAAAGGAGGAAATTGCTTATTATACTACCCATTATACTTCTGTAACTATGTATGAAAATAGGGATGCCATCTATAAATATGAAACATTGCATAATGACAGCCTACAAACATACTGTGTCACCAGAGGAAAAAAAAAACAAAGCTGAGAAGGAGGCTGTAAACAACCTAAATCAATCCGTTGCAGGGATAAAAACAACCATCCTCAAAGTCACCCTTCTGGGGTAAAGCCAACTGGTTGTAATTTGTAACTGGATCTAAAACGCTTACCCTAGAGGCAGAGAAACACACAAAACACCTTCTGCTGGCAGAATGAGCAGAGCTTGCCCCCATTATCCCACCCAAACAAGCCGCTGCACTGAGTAACAGTGAACAACCTGCATGAACCACATGGAGCCTAGCTTCCATTTTCCGTGTCTCCATATGCATCAGATGTATATACATTGTTCAACACAGATATTTTTAAAGAAACCTTGAACTGTTCATCAGTGCACAGGAATGCTTACCACAGTATGTCACAGGAATGCAGGGATGTCACAAATGCTTCCAGGACAGCCACACTGCCATGTATGCTGTCCATCAATGCTACGTTTGTTCCAGCTACCTACGTGGGAGTTAATGAGATGGACTGCTGGAAAGTAAGAAAATAGACTGAGGAAAATGCAGCATAGGTCTGATTGACAGGGAACAGATACTATAATTAGATGGAATTACTGGTCATCCTTGTTAAAGTTGACTTTTTTATCATCAACATCAAGAACTACTCTGAGACAGTGGCTAGATAAGGGCACCACAGCACTACACAGGCCAGCTGAAGGGGCAAAGCCAAGAGTTAAGAGTGGCAGAAATTATAAAGGCTAGATAAGAAACCCAGCTGACTGAGAATGCTAAGAGAGAGAGGCAGAGATAACACAAATAGATGTTTTTAAAAGACACAAAACCAAAATAAATTTCCCCATCACCCTCAACATTTCAAACCCTTAAATGCACCTGAATGGAAAAGGTTATGCTAAAGAATTAGAATTTAAGAGGCAGAGAGTGAGAGGGGCTACCAGAAGAGCACAAGATACAGAAACAGCTTTAAGAGAGACCACTCTACAATGTAAAAGCCAGCTCAGTGCAATACATACAAAAATGTAAGTTTCAGCAATTTTCAGTAATTTTCATAAGCAGTTTTAATTTTTTAGACAAAAAGCCTAAAAACTTGTGAAAAATCTCAGGCAAAATTTGGGATTGACAGCAAGGAGGCATAAGGAGATAACGTTTGGCTGTCAAGATTTCTCCATCATGTAAACATAGTGTTAATGCTATTTTTTTTTCCCCATAATCAAAACCTAATGTATTTCATTTTCTACAATTCTATTTGTTAGATGTGCACACTGCAAATAAGACATTAAAAAGTTTTAGCACTGTACCAGAAGAATATGATTGGTACAAAACTTTATGTAACTAGTGAATGTCTAAGTGAAAACAGCCTACCTATTTCAGTGTGAAGAATTTCAGATATTTGCTTGATGTAAACACATCAGAAAGTAGGATATTGAACCTATAGTTTCTAAAACCATGGTACATTACTTAAGAGGCATCTCCATTTACAGTATACATATGTAATTTTTTTGAAAATCTAAGAAAGAGAAGCATAATTATAAAAAAAGTACATCAAATTTACATAGGTGTTTTACAACACATTCAAAACATCCTTCACCTTAAAGATAGATATCTTTCATCACAGTCTTTGATATATACCATAAAAACCTCAAGGGGCAAGCCAGAGCAATCTGAGCTTGAATTCAGTGTCATTATCTAGGGGAGCAGGCAAAGATCTCATTACCAATTTCATGACCTTTTCTCATGGTGGTTGCTGCACTGTAGTGATTGTAGTTTCTGGTTTTTGGTGCAAGCTGCTCAGCAAACCAGGAGAGGGTGCACAGATGAGTAAAGGAAAATTGGTCATTGGTAGACTTCCCAGATAGTTTAAGACAAAAGCACAGCAAAGGAACTGAAGGACAATGGAAGTTTCACTCTCAGCTTCAGTTATATATAATAGTTCACTGCAAAAGAAACTGGTATGAACAATGCATTAAAGTAACACAGGCTAATGCAGACATCTGCAGAGAAGCTACCTTCTTTAAGATGCAATGAGAGGTTTTAAATAACTAATGTTACAAGTAATTAATGGATTGAGATGCTAATACTAAAAATAACCAAGTAATATAAGATCTGTCTGGATAAAAGTTCCTAAATCAACTTAGGAATCCTGCACAATTCTTCTGGAGCATCCATAGTTGCTGGGAAAGTAGGGAAAAGGACACTCCACCAGCTTATCATGTTTCTTTGTCCAGAAGACAGTTACACAGGCCAGTGAACTGGCCTTGTCATGCAGGAATTCTGGCTCAAAACAAGGGTTTAGGGATGGGCTAAAGAGCCATCATAATAATAGGATGAATTAAGCACCAGGAGGATGGATGTACATAATTTTTTAACAGCCAGACTGCTGCAAAATGGACACCAGAGACAAGTGTTCCTGACACAAAACTGACCCATGCCACTTATTTGAGATAAGGATTCACAGCCAAAAACCTGTTTTAGATTCAGATGCAAAGTCACAGCTTTTACTTTGTTGTGTTAGAAAAGAAGAACATCTATAATATAAGCAACTAAGTAAAATAGATATTGCATCTACAGGCAACATATTACAGAGTACTTTTACCTTCACACACAGACACCTATTATTGCAATATCCAGTAGGCCCACCAGTTTGGGTACTATGCAAATACTGTATCCAACACAGACACCTAGGACTCAGCACACTCTTCTTATCCACTGTTTCTAGAAGACAAAAGCAACATATTTCTCTTGATATAGTGCTTTTTTGACCAGTCTGTATGATCTACCAGGACTGTAGAATCCAGATGTTAGCAAAATACTGCCAGCAATATATATGAACACCATTCTTAAGGAAGAGGGCTTTTTTTATCTTTAAGGACCAGGAAAATAAGACTGTCCCCATTCTTAACTAAGATGATCAATAGAAATCTATTTCATAGCATCTCTTGATTAACTTGGAAAGAGACTTTCTGGAGACCTTTTTGAAGGAAAGAAGCTTTTACTTCCCCAGATCAGAAAAATCAGAATTGGAAGACTCATTAATTTCTGCCTTTAATTTAAATAATTGAGAGTCTGTTAACTAAAATGGTTGTGGCAGTCTCCTGCCAGGACTGAAAGACAACGAGATAAGCCTAACACAGCTAATTACAGCAGCAACCATCCTAAATCCTCTCAGAATCTGTTTCATAGAAATATCACTTTTCTGTGAAATAATTACCTCTTACATGCCCAATCCCACTCCTGACATGCATATTTTAATGCTCTGACATTTTAATGCCATCTGCTGCCAAGAAGCCCAGCCTGCCTTGCTGTCAGAACTCAATCCACACACCATCTTCCCACTCCCCATTTCA
>NW_008580744.1:0-653 GCF_000691845.1 Merops nubicus | reverse complement strand
TCCCTGAATAGAGTGGAATTGCTTCTCCAATGCCCAGTGTTATGATTTACCCTTTGGCAGTGTGAGTAGGAGACACTACCAAAAGCAAATTACAACATTTTTCAGCCTGTTTGCACATTTTGTACAGTTTCTGTAACATGGAGAGGAATGAAAGTCCATTGCTCTTGGAAGCACCAACTGCCTTTAGATCATGTCTTCTGAAGATTTGTGTATGCAACAGAAATAACAAACAGTTCTGTTTCCTCCTCCTTGTTGACCCATGGCAATGGAGGAAAAAATAAAACTCCTCTAGTGAAATTTACCTCAAACCAGTGATAGGGCAGGTGCTATGAAATTATAAAGTGCCTTCAGTCAGATGGGATTAGTTGAGGCTCCCATCCTCATTTTCCAGTATATTAAACATTAGCAACATTACCTTGCATACAAAGAAAGCAAAAAGAAACAAACACATACGCTACCAAGACACAAAGTTTTGTCTCGGAAATTTATGTAGTAGGAATAGATTCCCACCCTACCCCCTCTGAACTGGCAGGTCTAAACAGCATGGCTTTCCATTTCAGGTTAAATCAATAAAGCACTAACAGTATTTAGCAAAGAGTTATAGTCACTAGTACGTTGCCCTATGTTCAGCAAAGCTGGGACTGTGCACTGAG
>NW_008580743.1:0-8750 GCF_000691845.1 Merops nubicus | reverse complement strand
CCAGACTAAACAACCCCAGTTCCCTCTTCATAAGTTCACTCTTCATAAGGGATGTTTTCCAGACCTCTCACCAGCCTCATTGCCCTTCTCTGGATCTGCTGCAGCACCTCAATGTCCTTCTTATACTGTGGTGCCCAAAACTGGACACAGTACTCAAGGTGTGGTCTCACCAGTGCCATGTCCGGGGACATGATCACCACCCTACTCCAGCTGGTCACACCATTTTTTATACATGCTGGGATGCCCTTGGCCTTCTTGAAAACCAAGCAAATTATGTTTATTAGCTTCCTTCCAAAATGAAAGCCAGAAGGCAAACTATCTCAAGGCTGTGTATGACTTCCTGCATCCCTCCAGTGAAATGCTCAATTACCTCTCTGAAACATCTGTACACCAACACACACAGGGTGGGGAATAAACAGGAAGAACTAGAGGTCTGGTTGCAGCCACAGGACCATGATCTCATTGCAAATACAGAGACATGGTGGGATGCCTTGCATTATAGGAATGCTGTCATGGCCAGCTACCTACTTTTTAGGAAAGACAAACCAGCAAGGTGAGGTGGTGGTATTGCACTTTATGTGAGAGAGCAACTGGAATGTTTTGAGCTCTGCCTAGCAGGGGGATGAAGAACATTTTGAAAGCATATAGGTAAGAATTAAGGGGCAGGCTAATATTGGTGACAGTGTTGTGGATGTTTACTACAGGCCACTTGATCAGGAAGAGAAATTTGATGAGGTCTTCTACAGACAGCTGGAAGTACCCTCACAATCACAGGCCCTGGTTCTCACAGGGGACATCAACCACCCTGATATTTGCTGGAGAGGCCAGAGTGAGGGACACAAAGGTGTTGATAATAACTTTTTGACACAGGTGGTGGAGGAGCTGAGTAGGACAGATGTGCTGCTGGAGCTTATGCTAACAAAGAAGACTGGAACATTGCCAGAGTATTTAGGGATGCAAGGAGGAAGGCTATAGCCCACGTGGGCTTGAGTATGTCAAAGGATGTCAAAAATAGAAAGAAGGGCTTCTTCAAGTATATCAGTAGGAAAAGGAACACTAGGGAAAATGTGGGCTCACTTGGATGATGTGGTTGACCTGGTGACAGACAACACAGAGAAGGCAGTTACTGAATGCTGCCTTTACTCCAATTTCTATTGCTAAGATTGGCCCTCAGGAATCCCAGTCCCTAGAGGTAAGAGAGAAAGCCTGGAGAGAGGAAGACCTTCCCTTGGTTGATGAGGTTTGGGTTAGAGATCATTTAGCCAAACTGGATGCCAACAAATCTGTGGGCCCCAATAGGATGCACCCACAAGTGCTGAGGGAGCTGGCTGATGTTATTGCTAAACCACTCTCCATCATCTTTGAAAAGTCATGGAGAACAGGAGAGGTGCCTGTGTCACTCCAGTCTTCCAAAGGGCAACAAGAAGGACTTGGGAAATGACAAACCAAAGGGCAACAAGAAGGACTTGGGAAATTACAAGCCAGTTTGCCTCACCTCCATCCCTGGAAATCTGATGGAACAGCTCAATTTGGAGGTCATCTCTAAGCATGTGGAGGAAAGGAAAGTTATCAGAAGTAGTCAGCATGGACTCATCAAGAGGAAAACATGCTTGACCAGTGTGATAGCCTTCTACGATGACATGAATAGCTGGGTAGATGAGGGGAGAGCACCTTCTACCTTGACAAGGTGGGTTAGATGAGTGGACTGTGGATTGAGAACTGGCTGAAGGACAGAGCTCAGAGTTGTTAGCAGCAGTACAAAGTTTAGTTGAATGCTTGTATCTAGTAGTGTTTCCCAGGGGTCACTACTGGGTCCAGCCATGTTCAACGTTCATCAGTGACTTGGATGAAGGCACAGACTATACCCTCACCAAGTTTGCTGGTGGTACAAAACTGGGAGGAATGGCTGACACACCAGAAGGCTCTGCTGCCATTCAGCAAGACCTGGACAGGCTGGAGAGTTGGGCAGAGGAGAACCTAATGAAATTCAACAAAGGCAAGTGTAGAGTCCTGCACCTGGGGAGGAATAACCATCCAGCACAGGTTAGGGGTTGATCTGCTGGAAAGCAGCTCTTCAGGGAAGGAGCTGGAAGTCCTAATAGACAACAAGTTAACTATGAGCCAGCAGTGTGCTCTTGTGGCCAGGAAGGCAAATGGTATTTTGGGGTGCATTAGAAAGTGTGTGGCCAGCAGGCTGAGGGAGGTTCTCCTCCCTCTCTACTCTGTCTTACTGAGGCCACATCTGGAGGGGTTGATCTGCTGGAAAGCAGCTCTTCAGGGAAGGAGCTGGAAGTCCTAATAGACAACAAGTTAACTATGAGCCAGCAGTGTGCTCTTGTGGCCAGGAAGGCAAATGGTATTTTGGGGTGCATTAGAAAGTGTGTGGCCAGCAGGCTGAGGGAGGTTCTCCTCCCTCTCTACTCTGTCTTACTGAGGCCACATCTGGAGTAGTGTGTCCATTACTGGGCTCCCCTTTTCAAGAGAGACAAAGAACTACTGGAGAGAGTCCATCAGAAGGTTACAAAGATGATGAGGGGCCTGGAGCATCTCACTTATTAGGTAAGGCTGAGGCACCTGGGTTTAGCCTGGAGAAGACTGAGAGGGGATCCTATCAATGCTTATCAATACCTAAAGGTAAGGGGTCAAGAGAATCGGGCCAGAATCTTTTCAGTGGTGCCACATGATAGGACAAGGGACAATGGGCACAAACTAGAACACTAGTTCCACCTAAATATAAGGAAAAACCTTACTGTGAGGTTGACAGAGCACTCCAACAAGCTGCCCAGAAAGGCTGTAGTCTCCTTCTCTAGAGATATTCAAAACCCATTGGGATGCATTCTTGTGCAGCCTCCTCTAGGCAAACCTGCTTGGGCAGGGGCTTTGGGCTAGATCATCTCCAGAGGTGCCTTCCAATCCCTCCTGTTCTGTGATGCTGTGAAACAGTCCCCTTTAAATGATGCATCATGATCAAATACCCACTATGCAACCATAGTTTTTGTTTATTTTTTGACTCTATGTGCTTGTTAGGCTTGGATCTGCCTGTTTGCAAAGCTCCCTGGCTTCACTGTGTGTGCACAGCAAGCCTGGATATACACATATATGGCTAAAGAAAAATTACATCTTAACTTAAAAGGTGGAAAACGAAAGGTACTACAACAGAAAGAATATTCTGGATGTTCTCATTGTTGAATCTAATTTAGTGTTGCATTATTGTATCATTTTATAATCTCACGAGTGCATTTCATGTTTCAGCAGGGGGAAGGAGAATAATTGCCCTGTAAATGGGGCTTCATAGGGAAACTGTGACTAAACAGCAAAAGGCTGCCCCTGCCCTTTGTGTGTTCTGTAGCAGGGCTGATCAGCTTTCATATGGAAATTAAGGGTATTGAGGGAGAACAGTTCTTCAGTTTTATGAGAAATAACAGTGAATTAACTCAAACCCACTTTGAAAGATGTACATACATGAAAGCCAGAATAACCTAAGTAAAGCTAAACCATGGTTGTGCAGAACAACTGTAAGACTAGAGAGGGGAAGAATTTATAATGATCTTTAGAAAAACACTTGTAAACCAAGTCTCCCTAGAGAGCAGTAGCATTTTATATTAGCAGGTGGCAAGGAGTAAGGTAGCACCAGTAGCATGAATAACACACACAGTACCCCATATGGAAAAGAAAGAAATGAAAGCACACTACAGTATTTGGCTGTAGCCAATAGCTCTCGAGGAGAAGAGCACCTAGTTAAGGCCTTATGAAGGCCTAGGTCATCTAGCAAATAGAGAAAAAGTGTTTTATTTCTCCACGGGGATTCATAACCTAGAACACTGTTATAAGCCTCGTAAGTACTTGTTGCAAAATAAAGCATCTTTCTTGCTTAAAAATAAGTTTGTTTTGAGTGAATTGAAATAAAATATTTGCTTTCAGTTTATGGTAAAAAAAACCAAAACAAAAACAAAAACAAAAACAAAAACAAAAACAAAAAAAAAACAAACTGGAAACTTTTCCTTAGAAATAAAAACCTTATAAACCAGATTCAAATAGATCATAAATACAAAATGAAAAGGAATCCAAAAAAATTCATTTGAAATCAAAGTCTACTACAAATTCAGCAGGGTATCACAGGTGAGACTGTGACTGGAACGAAAAATCATATTCTAATTAGAGACAAACATATTACAGCCATTCAAATGAAGCTTGAGCAATGCAAGTGTTTTGCTGTCAAGAAAACTTGAGTACCAAAAGCCATACCAGAACAACTAGGGACCTTAAGTAGTTTTTAGAAACTCTACACAATACATGATTTACCTAAAACCAACATTCTGGGCACTGGAACTGCCTCATCAATGTGTCTTATTATCAAAAAAAATTCATTTGAAATCAAAGTCTACTACAAATTCAGCAGGGTATCACAGGTGAGACTGTGACTGGAACGAAAAATCATATTCTAATTAGAGACAAACATATTACAGCCATTCAAATGAAGCTTGAGCAATGCAAGTGTTTTGCTGTCAAGAAAACTTGAGTACCAAAACTGCCTCATAAATGTGTCCTATTATCAACTGCAGCACAGTGGAGGTCAAGAATAAATGCTTACCAGAAAAATAGTTTTCCTACCTCATAACACCATCACTGCTGATAATTCAAGGAACATTTCTGAGAGTGCAAAACTCTCAATGTTACTTTAGTGTCTATGTAATGTGTTTGATAATGTGATTACAGATTATTCTAAACTGAGCGCTACCCAGACGTTCATGTTATTTTTGAAAGTTTGTTGTTGGGTTTTGGGGTTTGTTTTTATTTTTAATGTTCTAACTAGTGCTCAGTAGAATGGGAGGTTATTAGTGAAATTTTTCATGAGCAAGTTGTAGGCCTTAATTCACTAAATAAAATGATTTATGGTTCTACTGGATGAATTAGAAGGATGAGTCTTAAAAATTGTCTTTAAGAGAACAATTGCATACTAGGATTGCCCCTCTCTCTCCTATGTATGTCCTCCTCACCATTGCCTTGTTCAGCTCAAAATACCTTAGCACCTGATGATTCAAGGTTATCTGAATTAACCCAGAGGATCTGTACATTATCTCTTTATAGATATGTTCTACATGTGGAAAAAAATTGTTTAAAAATTAAGATTCTGCCATTAAGGCAGCATAATTTATGTTGCTCTAGAGAGAACGTTCTCATTCAGGCCTGTGACTCATTTTAAAACAGGATTCTTAGATAGTCACTTTAACAAGACTTTCAGGTCAGTACTTTTGTGCTAGGCACAGATAATGTAACCAGGCATCCAGAAAATGTGATCCTGGGGGCCTGATGTGCAAAACAGAAGAGCACTTAGAGATAAACTTTAGTTAAACATACTCTGAGTCATATCTGTGAGCTTTAGACCCTGTTGAATTAGCCTCATTCTACTTATCTCAAGCTAAGTATCCACTGAACTATGCCTTAATCAATGTGATTTATGGTGTACTTGAGTTTTTCTCCAAAGATTATTTTTAATTCTTAATTTCTAGTTTAATCCTTCCCCATTTATCGTTTGGTGGCAAGACAGCTCTGTCTGAAGAATGAAGAGACCTATCAATCAAACAGCAAATTCCTTTATTGGCTTAGTTTATATCCATACATATATCTATAAGTAGTAGTAAGTGCATCTAATGGAATTTATATATTTACAATATATGAACCAGCTAGTAGTTCCTCTTGAAAACAGGACCTTAAAAGACCTTAAAGTCCATTGTGGTTGTATTAGTTTAATTACAAGTTAAATTACAAGTTTAATACTTGTATAATACAATACTTGTAATAATATACAAGTTTCGTATCTGATCTAGTGCAGGAGCCATTATGTTTTCCTACATAATACTTTAAGGGCAAACAAAAGGAATGCTGGCCTTCCAACAACTTGCTTGGGGCCACCCACAGAACCAAAAGAAATGGGACCCATAAAGCCTTCTCAGACCTTCTTGCTTGTGTTCTAAGGAACGTAAACAGTGGCAAAAGGGGAGTGGAATTACTTAGTTTCAAGATAATAGGGAAAAAAAACCCTAAAATCTAAGATTAGAAAATACTTATCTCAGAAAAAAAGAACTACCAGAGAGAGCAATGACAATATGTTGAGCTGAAGAAGACAAGAGCTAATTGTCAGACTGAAGATGAGACAAAAATAGACCTGAAGCCCAGATGCAAGCTTGGGAATGACAACAATTCAAGAGAAATGAAGGCAGTAAAGAGAAATTTGAAAGAAGGCAGTTCTATGTTCAGATTTAGAAAGACTAAATCTCAGATGCCAGCAGTATTCAAGAGGCAATACCTCAGATTCACAAAGACTAGCGTTCAAGAAAAGGTTTGGGACTCTACCCAGGAGGCTTCAGTTGAAATTGTAGAAATCTGGAAGTCCCAAAATAGGAAGGAGGATGAGGAGGATATGAAGAAACAAAAGCAAGTTGCAATGCTGAAACCATATTAAACCATTGAGGGAGGAAAAATCAGCTGTAGTGGGGAGAGGGAAATACACAAACATGTAATTTTTTCATTCCAGTGATGAAACAAGCAAAAAGACTTTGAGATTAATGTAGTAGCTCTTCAAAATCAGAGTAATTTAAGCTCTTTTCATTTTTAGTTTTTGTTACTGTTTTCTTATGCAAAATGTCATAGATTGCTATTATTGGTTTTTGCCAGAAGGTTATATTCAAGGACAAAATAGACATATGGTAGATAATATAAGCATGGAAATTAAAGCCTAAAGTTACATATCACTTCACACAACATTAATTCTCAGCATAAAATATCTGTAATGTACTGTGAGCTAAAGTATGAATATTCAATTCCAACTTGCTTTAACTTTATTAATAGTATCAATATTTACTATGCCATATGCAAAGATAATTAGAATAATAGCATTACATTAATATACATGAGTTGTCTTCATTTGCACGGATCATAAATGCTTTATAAAGCTTAGTAGTGAGAACACATAGGTTGAATTCTGTTTCAGTTATTCAAGTCTATTTTACATCAGTTGGACTTGCTTGAGTTTCAAGGTATGACAGAGAATATACCTTGTCATGATACACATGGGGATCACTTTGTTCACAGATGAGGTGCAACCATCCCTAGAGTGAAAATCTGCTGGTTTCAACATCAGACTGCAGCATTACAGGAGGTAGGAATCAAACTGTATGCTATTAAATTGCCAGGGTGTTTCCAATACACAAAGCTTATCCCTCACAGGATACTTCTCTCTACACTCATTGCCATGCCAGCCTCCTTCATGAAGCAATTTCTTCAGACAGTGAAATCCTCTCAGAGTTGGAGGGCAATCTTTCCTCTGACTGTGATTAATACGAAGGAAGGTCATTACTTTTTGGGATTTAAGTTTGTGTTCACAGCTGAAAAACATGTAAAAGAAATTAACTCCCAACACATAACACAGCTTCTGAATTTTCCCACACCCAGAGTCACCTTTCAGTATTACTTTCCCTGTCCCTTCTCTATGTGTCTGCCTTTCTCTATTCTTAGAATCAACATTACATTTTAAGACTTATTTTAAAAAACTGGCACAAATTAAATTTCTCCACATCTTAAAATTCTTCCTGTTCTGTTATGACTTTCAGCTGTTTAATGACTTTCAACTAGGTAGAAAAAGATGTGATTGTAGTCCCTAAGGGAAACATGCAGCCTTTCTGCAAACTTCTATATAAATGGTGAACTATTATTTTGATTCTAAGATTATTTAATATTTAATGCCTAATGAAAGGTAAGGCTTCCACAAAACAGTTGATTTCCAGGGGGATGGAACAATTCAAGAGTAAGTACTTAGCACCAGTATAGGGATTTTTGGCTGGTTAGTTTTAGGTTTGTTTTTTTTTTTTTGCAAGAAAAGGCTTCAAATACAGTACTGAAAAATACTGGCACAAAAACATTCAGGGAAAAAAAAAAAAAGGATTTAAATGTGACACCAAAATTCCTCACATGATATTTGCATGATAGTGAGAGAAAAGTGAACAAAACAGTGCCTGCAATTATAGAGGAGTCCCTGCTGTAAGGACTCTTCTCTAGTGGCTTTTTTGGCTCCAATAGCATGTTCAGTATCTTTTGCTTGATAAATTTTTGGAGGTGTTTCCACACCTCACACACATAGTTACAGACATCTTGCTATAGCTTGCAACCATTGAGCACCTGAGAATCTGGATACTGATTAAGCATCAAATTCAAGTGTCTTATAGAGAATACTGAACAGCTGTGCAAACAGAACCTGCAGCTAGTATGTGATATTTACAGGAATGTATGGTACCTGTGTGTCAGGTGATCCCATTCCCTCCTGCATAGAAATGATAAAAAAAAAGCTGAGATTTACAAAGCTTCAAGTTCTGCAAGTAATATACCACTGTTGATTGCAGAGCAGGGGTGCATGTTTGGGGTGTCCGCAAGTACACAAAGAATCTTCCATCATCCCCCAATACAAGCATTTGAATATTGACTTTTTTGCCTAACAATCAAATTAAGACCAAGCAATTGGACCCAACCCAAAATTTAAAAAGTGGCTCCAAAGCACATACTGCTTAAACAAGAGCACTGATTGTGGCAGTGTGTGACGTTGAGTTATTTCCGAAATGCGTTGAACCTTAAAAGGGCTGAAAAAATCCTTGATTCTGGAACATAAAAAGTGACCAAGTATAGAAGTTTCAGCTCGCTTTGACAGAGTTTTGTTTGTCAAAATAAGTGCAATCCAAACCATCCTTCAGGTACTCAGT
>NW_008580742.1:133108-163418 GCF_000691845.1 Merops nubicus | reverse complement strand
TGCTCAGGTCCAGGTAAATGACATCTCGAAGGTCAGTTTGAGAGACTCCAAGAGAACTTTTTTCTTTCAAATACTTACTTCTGATTGCACCCAAAATAATATTACCTGGGGCTAATTTCTTCCGCAGTGGTCCAGACGCTGGACCTGTCTGGACAACATGGGGGCTTATCCCACCTCCTGGTAAGACAATTACCTTCTGTGGGGACTTCATGTTTAATTGAGATAGAGTGCTCAAAAGCATGCAGAGCTGATGCTGCAGTGCATAAGATGATTCAAGGCAAGAGCTAAGGGGTATTTTTGGGCTTCAGACAGGCTGTTTGCTGAAGATTCATTATGTGTATGTCAAATCTGAAAGGAAATATTTGAGGAATTTTCATTCAGTTAATTGTTTTTTCATCTGTAACTCACTACAAATGCTCTGCATTATAACTGCAACACTGCTTCTATGAAAACTGAAGTAGAATTCACCAGAAGGACACCAAGTGTAATGGCTTTTGTATCATGGTTTGGAGAAATATATGAAAATGGAAATGTTCATTTGTGTTTACTTTTGGTTTTGTTTTGTTTGTTTGTTTATTTGTTTTTTTTTTTTAAAAGGAAAACTCTGACAGCCTTGCTGTAATAATGTTTGCTCTGTGAAGAATGAGTCTATCCATCCTCTCACTGAACCATTCCCTGACTGCAGGATGGTGGTGGCAGTTTAGTTGAGGTAGGATCTTCTTCTGCTTCCTCCGGGCAGGCAATGTGTGGGTAAAGGGCTGCAGAAATATTCAATTCAATGAATAGAAAAAAATATCTATGTCATTAAGAACAATGCAGCCCTTTTCAAGTGATATATTTTAAGGATATATTGTCTTGAGTGGTAATCTGTTATCCCACTTAGTCTTTATTGGCACTGTGGAAACTATGGTTACAAATGCATTAATCTTACTGCACTCTTTTTAACCATTCATTCTGGAGCATGTAATACATTCATCTTTTGGTCCCATGGGTCTGATCTGAGGAGTATTATATCAATGGAACATTTCTCCATGCTTTCAGGAAATAGTGGAAATGCATTAAAAGGATGTTGGGACACATTCGTCTTGAAGGTATTTCTCGCAAGATGAAGTTCAGCAAAATGTCTGTGTTGGTCAATGGAAGAATCTACCATCAAAAAAATTTGATTCAGAAATTAAATGCTAAGATGGAAACACAGTAAAAAGGCATATTTAAAAAGTTATCTAATACTCAGGCTTTCATTTGTATAGTTTCCATACCAGGTTTCTAATGCCCATCTCCACACATAAGTCTTATCTACGTCGTGTCTTCTGTCCCAGTCACTTGTTTTTCTCCAGCCTTGTCAAGTTCTACCTTACCCACAAGAAAATCTGCTGATAATGACTTTCTTGGAGCATGTAATATATTTCTGTGCATTTTTAGCTAGGTTTTCCATTTAAAAATGTTTCAGAAATAGGTTTCTTCATTTCTAGTGCTATTAACAACCTAGTTAGGCTGCTGCCATGATTACACTGGGACAACAGCTAATAGATATTCAGCCATAAAATCAGACATGCAATTCAAGTGCAAATAGACTTCTTTATCTCCAACCAAAATTCTTCAAAATTTTATATAATAATACATATGAAAGAGGAAGAGGCAGAGTGCTGGTGCACTCTAACCACTTGCTGATCTTCTGACCTTTATTTTCTTGGTTTGGTGGACTCCTGTTTTGTCTTATATTTTGGTGGCAAATTTCTGGGCTGTGGAACTTCCCTTGTAAGAGATCTAATTCCTCATGCCCCTGCTCCATGAAAAGAGCTCCAGGCACTGTATTTATCCAGATTATAGATGATTTGTCTCATGTCCTTATATAATGCAGTCTAATAGACTTAAACTGGGAGAGCACTTTGTAAGTTATGTGTAGGAGCTTCATCACCAAATCCTATTTGTTTTTTGGATTTCTTTTCTAATTCCCATGAATCCCTTTGTAAATATCCTTTTCTTCACAGAATAATGTCAAACACATTTTCTGATTGCTGGGTATTGCTGCTTCTGGAACATGATGGATTCCTCTGAGGTAGGATTTGTCAAGTTTTTACATCTGCTTCTCTTATCATGACTGAGAGTTTTAGAAATATTTGAATTTTTGCATACTTCCTTTGTCTTGACTTTCCTAAAAACCTTCTTTACGGATAAACTCATAGAGCTTTTGTTAAGTGGACTAGAATGTAAGATACTTAATTCTGAACTCTGATCTGGGGTTCACTGCAATCTCACGTGTCTCAGGCTTGTTCTAACCACAAGAGGTTTTGCCTGTCATTTTGGATGACAGCATGATTTTTAGGACAAAGACATTATGGTCAAACACTAAAGCATCCCAGTGTAACAGCAAAGTGTTCTTTTGACAGAATAGGTGACTTCCTGACCAAAATAATGAATATTTACTAGGATAGCTATTGATATAATTGGTTTGCAGCTGCACTAGGAAGACTGTGCTGGTATAATTGCTCAGACAAAGATCTGCACTGTAAGACTTTAGCACTTCTCTATCTCCATTTCTAGTCCATAAAATGGAAGGTTCCTGTGGAGAAATGGCTTAATTAACAGTAGAATCATTTTATATAATTGGTTACTCTGGTGGTACACTAAGAACTAACATAAGATACTAACCAGCCAACGACCTGACAAACCACAGAAGTGATTTCGAAGAACAGAAGTCAGAACTGCAACATTTACGTTCAGAAAGCACCTCTGTTGATCTGGTAAGCAGTGAGATAGTATGAAATTCTGTGTTGCAAAGATGATCCAGGTGTCCAGTGGTTGAAAATGCTCCCACTGAATTGCTCTACGGAACAGATTTTTTTTTATATTGATGCAAAGCCACTAAAACTAGTGAAGTTCTACATGGCTTATATGTGGGAATTAGACCCATGGCAGAGCAGTATTCATATAGTTAGTTGAACCAACCTGTAGGATAGCCATGATTGTTTGGAATTCAAAGAATAGTTAATTATTTTGGTCTACAATTTATTACTAGTTCAGGGCTATATACCTAATCCAGTATATTCCAAGTAGCATGTGCTATACATATGCTGGGTGTGTTGACTCATGTCATTGCTGGTCTGAACATCTCCATTGTCTGGTAGGGACATGTCCTGTGATTATGGGACACATCCAGACAATTATATCATCCTTTCTTTAAATTGTGTTGTGCCATAAACCTTTGGTTTATTTGCTACTTTAAATATTTTTAACTTTTTCTTCAAATTCCCCAGTATTTGTCAGACTGTTGCATCTTCTCACTCTGCAACTCTGATGATGTTTCAGAGAACAGAACTAACAACCAGCAACCTACTTTTTAGAGTTTGTGCTTTTTCTCTCACAAAACACAGTTAAAACTATGTTCTCACTGTTCCAAAGGCTTAATTTATTTGTATTTCACAGATTATTTGAAGTCTCTAATATTCAAATGTAAATATTCAACTAGAAGTCTTATTTGCTGTAGATCTTAAAAGCTCTGCTTCTTCAATCTTTGTTTACAATAGAGGAAAATATCTTAAGCTATTAAAAAAAAAAAAAAAAGCATCTGCAGTTCATCTTTTGGATAAGACCATTACAAAGCTATTTGAAGCAAAAATCCAACACACAAAAATACATATTGTATTGCCTCAGGTATATAAGAATGAATTACAGGATTTGAGTCTTATTTAATTTCCATAACAGCTTAAGAACGTTAAGGAACAAGTTAAAAAGTAGTCACTTGTTTCTTTGTTCGTGGTTTTGTTGTCAGGGGGCTTGGGGGTTTTGTCTACTGTTTTTTTCTTCCTTAAATTTTGTCAAACCAGAATATGAAAGTAGGTCACTGCAGCAGAGTAAGGGCCTTCTACAGCAGAAAACAACCCTGCAGCCACTGGGGATGGGGCTGCATCAGCCATGTGGTGTCACACGGTGGTTCTGGAGCTGGCTCTGCAGGAGCAATGCAGCTCAACAGCTCTGGAGGCAGAAACATTGCCCACGCCGTGGTGACCTGCTGCCCAAGGCACACACTGCTGCTTGGCTGTTTCTGCAGGTGCTTTGGATGTTAAACACATCTGGTGCCAGAGGGGCAGCACCAATGTGTGGTCTGGTTCTGCTGAGCCAAGGGACCAGGGAAATACAGATGGTTTTATGCAGGATCAAGTAATTGATATTACATAGTGTTTGTAGATTGTTAAAAACTGGTCCTTCCCATTTCCTTATTTCCCATAAGGAAATGTTCTCCTCTACCTTAGACAGTTTTGAGCTGAGTTTGTGAACTTCCATATGGGTCTAAAAATGGTAGGTCTACATATTACTCACCATAAAGTTTGGGAGAAAACCATGAAATATGGTGGTGAGTGTTTTATTTTCCTTCTTGTTATTTCTTCCCTTATAAATGTCTGTTATCTTCAGAGTGGATCAAAACTCTTGGAGAGGATTAGCACATGGGAGAGTTAGTTAACACTGTTTAGCCCCAGCACAACACTTAATTTCTGTGTAAAGCTGCCTTGCCTTTGATGTCTGCAGGAGTCTGGAGTCTGGTGAAAAGAGGAGCAGGTAGGACACCAGAGGAGAACTGAGTCCTTTGAAAGTCTGAATCCATCAAAGAAAACCTCAGGACATTGTTTTAAATGCTGAAAATAAAGTGAAAACCTGATATGACGCACTGTTTTGTAGAGTTAATTTGTGGAGGTCACAGATCTTTAGTGGATGAGAGGATGGGGGAAACAGAAATGCTCTCTTAAAATATTGCCGTGGAACCAGATACTTCACTTGATGTACCCTCCACAACAGTGTATTCTTGTCACAAAATTTCACATCGAGGATCTCTGATTGAAGCAGGACAGTGACCACTAGGACTAGAATACTTGTCAAGATGCCTTCCATAGTTATGGGTGTGCTATCTGTGGAATTTCAGTCGAAATCTGAGCTTTACCTAACATTTTTAACAGTGAATTTAATGGTATCTATAAACACAAATTGATTTCATCAAAGGCAAGAAGTTTGGCAGCTCTTAGTTTTCTTTCTATCTAATGGAAAGTATTTTTTTGAAATATTCTTAGAAATTCCTTGTCTTGAAGTAGTTCCTGATAAATATAAAATAAAGGTTCAGTTCTGTTGCATTTAACAAGCAGAGAAATGCTTTCTGAGTATAAATAAATGATCAGTGAATTTCTTGTGTTTTATTTTAAATGTGTTTGAGTATTAGGAGAAACGAGAGAGCAGACTGACACCTTTCTTATCAACTTAATATAAATATCAACTTAATATAAATATTTCTATTACATTTTAAAGATTAATTTTCACATGGAACCAGTTTTAAAATGACATTTTCAATTCCCAGAGTATAATTGTTACTTTATGAACACTTGAATTGAATCACATTGAATAAGTTATTGGTAAATTATATCTACTTTTCCACAGATGGTCAGTGCTCAGACTCGCTTTAGGTGCTACACACAGGAGCTATCCTGCATCAGATGTTATTTTTATTAATGTCAGAGTGGACATTTCATTTTACCTCCTTTTAACTTTATATTTAGTAATTACCTTAATTTTAACTTCAGCTTTGATATTTAAGTGTAAAGCACACCATTTTTGTTCTGTTTATAGTTAGAAGGATGGGAAAGCAGCAAAAAAAAAAAAAAAAAAAAAACAAAACAAAAGCATTACTGAGCTGATTGTATTTTGATATTACTTTTTATTATTTCAGTACATCCTTTCAGAGCAAGGTCATATTCCAATCCTCTTGACTTCTTTCCATCCTTGCTGAGATTGTCAGTTATCATAGCTTGTCCACCAGATACTGGACTGACACCACCAATTAATCTAGTTTATACCCCTAACTAGCCACCAGTCTTGCAGACACCCCTGGCCTGAATGGACAAGAGGTGGTGACCTCACTATAAAAGGCTGCTTGTCCCTTTTGACTCTCTCCCAGAGAGATCAAGGTCCAGGACAACAGGGTTACAACAGAGGTCACACTGAAACAGGAAAAACAGCACAGAAGCTTGAATATTCCATGGTAATATTTTTTGTTCTTGTCTTGTTGTGAGCCTGCTTAATATTAAATTTTACAAGTTCAGCCACATTTGCAAATAATTATTTTCAGTGTCTTGCAGATGCATTCAAACTTCTCAGTACAAGTGATTCTCAGTTTCTTTAGAATCAGATCATTTCTGCTTAGAGGTGAAGCCTCATTAGCCTTCACAAAACAACATAAAAGGGAAATGTCTGAAATGATATGATTAGAGATGTGTAAAACTACTTGTGGAAACACGGATACCTGACAAGCCATTAATGAGATCATTAAAAATATTCAAAAATTCAATTTAATCTGAAAATAAGAGAATTGTTGTAAATGCTTAATAACAGATTAAAATCCTGTTACGTATTTTGAAAACACACAGTGAATTTTACTTCCTAACGCAGGGCATCAACTGACAGAAAAGTGAAAGAAAACCATCAATACTTAAATCAAATTGAATGGCAGGCTGTAACTTCTCCCATCCATGGAAATATTTCATGTGTAAATTGTACAAGTGTTTACCATGGGACTAGACAAAAATCCCCTTAGGGGTATGATGCTGCAAATACTGCACGTCTGCACGTACCCAGGGGGATAGCAGTTGTAAAAATGCAGTCTTACCAAATGTATTCCTCATCTAATTTTGTCAGGGAATTTTATTCTTAGAAATTCATAGGAAATTAATCAGGTTTAAACCGTCTGGAGATTGGAGCCTGTTAAAAGGGTCTCTGTTTGCAAGGAGAGATGTTTCAGCTTGTGGTTTTAGGTTTATGAATTTTTCTTGTGCCTGGACTAGACAGTGGTGTTTGATCCATGAGGAGCCAAACCACCTTTGGATTGTCAAGGAAGAGTCTTAACCTGGATAAAAATCAAATATTTACTAAGGTGCAGGCTCTGCATGAGGTGCCCCATGAGCATGGTGTGATGAGCTGCCTGGTGGGTTCTCATCCAAGGTGGCTGGCTACAAAGAGAAGACACAGCCCCAGCAGAAACAGTGGCTCCAGCAGGGAAATCCTGTCATGAAACTCACGGGGTGAGCTGTTGACCTGATCAAACTCTGTCTGAATACCCCACAGTGTGAGTCATGCCTGGGCACTGCTGTCACTAATCACTGACATGGCCGCGGCAGATGATGCTCCACGGGCTGCAGAGAGCTGGTGATCAATGGGCCTCACTGCAGTGTTCCTGGGGAGTAAAAGGTGAGGAACTGGCTCCTGTGTGCCTGGTCCCCTACCCAAAGTGCAGCATTCTGTCTCTGATCACATCAGCCATCCATTCAACGGATGTCCTGTCCATAATCTCTTGGCAGACTGTAACAGCTAATCTCTCTATTGATTTCTGCTTAGAAACACCCAGAGCTATTCAGTCACTAATAAAATCTGAGGAGTTCCATTTTCAAGACATTTAACTCATTTGGAGACAAGGCTTATTTATTTTCTGATGAGCAATTGAATAGTTATGCTCGGTTGTAAGTAAAGGAGTCACACCGATAACTGAGTCAAAATCCATCCAACTACACTGAGGTCTAGCACAGAAATTGGACTTAATTTGGGCTGTTAGTGTCAGTGCACCTGTCTGGTTTCTCTTCTTCTTTTCTCTTTCTTCTGGTTTATTTTCCCAGTTTATCTGGGGGTGGGAAAGTCCATATAGCTCCCTGAAGGTGTGTTTCCTTAGCAGCAGACACTGCTATCATCAGTACTGTGTGGCAAGTCTCGATGGACTCACTTTGGAAGGGAAGACAAACTTTCTAATTACCTTTCAATTTTCTTCCCTTGTCTCCCTTTCTGTTATTGTTTCTGCTATACTCTGGATCCAGATGTTGCCTTGTCCACTCCTTGCAAATTTCCTGAGAAGAAGCCAAAGTGAAACAAAGCTGTAGGTGCAAAGTTTGGGGTGGGAGGATCATGTGTGTAGATGGAGCTGCCCATTGGTGTGATCTTCCCATACTCCACGCCAGATGACCTGGAAGCCTGCTCAGTTTGTCACTTACCTCTTCAGGAAAGATGGAAATCATCAAACAACAAAGAATTAACAGGAGAAAATAATCAAGGCACTTCTGTCTAAGGTAGAAATCGTTGCTGGCATAGGGAGAAAACTAAATGGCAAGAGTATAGGGAGACTTCATGTTTTCAGGTATTTTTGTACCTTTAAATACGGACAAGTTTTTAGTTAAAAAAAAAAAAAAAAGTCTCATTTAATAGCAAGTCCCTCAGGGCCTTTGAAAAAAAAAAAAAGCTGTAATATTTCATTCCATAAATGATATACCTAAATCTATATCAGATGATGTCTCAGTTCTGTTTATTTAAATGATGAAAGATAGTTTATTATGACAAAGATAATTTTCTGACTCTTTTACATTTTCTTAACAGCGATGACATTCAGACTAGAAAAAAAGACCAGCCATCAATAAGTGGTTTTGGTGGTTAGATTTTGATGTTATTTTTAAGCAAATAATAAATTACTTTGACTAATAAATGTAGAGCCAGACACGATTCATTCTCATAATTAGGTTGACCGTCACCATCAGTCCTGTAGTCTTAGTTCATCTGATTATAAAATCTTGTCTCCTCTTCTCATATAACATCTTATCAAATTGCACCTCATGAAATATGATGTGCTTGTTGGGGCTTTGCTTGGAGAGTCCTTAGACTGTCTTTTTCGATTACAGAGCTGTACCTGTGGTGGGTCAGCATCCAGCCATGGGATTCCAACTGGAGCCAAAGCCTGGCAAATATCAATGAGCTGGATGAGCTTTTGGCCTTTGCACATAATGGCTATTTTTGTAGAAGAGCCAAAGCTAGGAAGGTCCAGATGCAAATCAGTCTCTCTTGGAGGACCTGAGCACAGCCAAAGTGCTTGCACATGTTGGGCATATGCCAGCAGCCCTCAGAGGGACTGAGATAACATTCCATGTATTTATGGAATATACGTCTGAAGAAAAATTACCTCAGATGTGGTAAGAAACTTTCACATGTTCTAGATAAGACAAGTGGATGATTTCTCAAATGCTGGCCTGTATGACACTGAATTGAAGTCAATGCTACAAAGAAGCTTCCTCACTTCTCCTCATGAAGACTCTTTACTTGGAAATAATGTTGAAAATTTGAGAAAGACATAGATACTGGTTTACTAGGGAAATTGGTTGCAACAAAGGAGGTTCATCTGAACATGAGGTGAACATGGAAGGTAGCAGAGCCTGGAGCAGGCTGCCTGGAGAGGTTATGGTATCTCCTTCTATGGAGAGATTCCAAACCCACCTGCATGTGACCCTGGGCACCCTGCTGTGGGTGACTCTGCTGGAACAGGGGGGTTGGATGAGATGATCTCTAGAGATCCCTTCCAATTCCCACCATGCTGGGACTCTGTGGTTTCAGTAAATTTTTTCAGTAACTTTTATTTCAGAAAAATATATCCATGTACGTGGAGATGATGTTACTTCTACACTTAAAAATGTGTTTTCTGCCTTAGGTTATACTCCCAGCAGTATGATAGACGAGTTATTTGGACATACCTGGGTGTTCCTACCTGCAAAGTGTTTATCATACTGATGAGCAGGAGAATAAGCATTCATTTACCATCAAATTGCATAGCTTTGGAAAAAAAATAAAAAAAGAAAGAGTAAAAACTTTTTGGCATGTGCTAATAGTCTATAAGCACATCACTTAATCACGCAGTGGTGCTGCAGGCAGGCTGGCTGTTAGTCAGCCAACTTTCATTGCTCCCACTGCAAGAAGAAACACTCCTCTAATAACAACTGGGTCACCTTCTTAACTGTGTTTTTATACTGTAGTTCACACTTTTGCTTGTTGACAGATTTAGAGCACTTTGTGAAAGCAATAATTGGCCTGGGAATATAGCTGGCATGCTTCCCCAGAAAGGAGCTTGAATTAGATTGCCTTAGGTCTTTCATTAACTGGTAAAACTAATGCAATGTGCTTTTGGAGCATGCTGAAATCCTACAGCCGGAACCAAGAGGACAATGTGCGCTGTTCCTTCTCCCCAGCCCTCCCTGGCTGGGCTGGAGCCTTCTGGCAGCCATTGCAAACATTGATAATTTTGAGCATTTCTATAGTGGTTTCCCTCATCATAGCTCCCAAGAAGCCCCCCCAGCTGCCACCTTCCTCCTTGCACCATGGGAAGGATTTGTAACTCCTGCTTCACTTGAGGGTGTGAGGCAGACCCACAGAATGTGGTTCATCTGTCTTTGGTCTGTAAAAGTGAAACCAGAGACCTTCTCCTCATCTGAGAATGCAACGCATCATGATCGCAACTCCTGGACTCTTATGAATCACAGACTCTCAGGATGGTGGAGGTTGGAAGGGACCTCTGGAGATCATCTTGTACAACCCCCCTGCTCCAGCAGGGTCACCCAGAGCAGGTAACTCAGGATTGTGTCCAGGTAGATTTGGAATCTGCCCAGAGAAGGAGACTCCACAATGTGTCTGGGCAGCTGGATCCAGTCTCTGTCACCCTCAAAGACAAGTAATTTTTCCTTATGTTCGGACAGAATGTCCTGTGTTCCAGTTTGTGCCTGTTGCCCCTTGTCCTGTTGCTGAGCACCACTGACAAGAGTCTGGCCTCATCCTCTTGATCCCTGCCCTTTAGATACTGCTAAGCATTGAGAAGATCCTAGTCTTGGATAGGTCCTATCTTCATAGCCTCTGCTGGACTCTAGAAGGATCTTGAAGGATGAAGGATCTGAGAAACCTATGATGTCCTGCAGTGCAGAGGGGAGTGTAGGAGTGACCTGTGGCTGGGTGCTGGGGTCCAGGGTATGTTATGAGTGCTGTCATGATGAGCACAGAGAAAATGGGCTGATATGTCTAAATAAAGGGAAGCATCTAAATGAAGATGGGCAGGGAGGTCTCCTGTCCTGCAGCACTCCATGTTGTTTGCCAGGAAAGAAAAGCTGCCCAGTGATGAAGACACTCAGCCCGGCTTTGAGGTTGGTTTATTTTGGTTTTGGAGGTTTGGGGTTTTTTTTTTAGCTGATTTCAGACTGACTTTTTTATCTCCAAAATAATAAAATTCCTTTTATGAATTAGTAGAGAGATGCTTCAGGAATTTAATGCAGCAGTGTCATATTCTGGCTATTAATATTAATGCCTTAATCCTGGATTTGGAGGTACCTTCTAGAATAAAACTAGAAAGCTGTGCACTTTTTGAAGAATTGCTAATAATACAGAGGGAGTAAAATGTATCCCTTTTGAGTTAGCTGTATCAAAAGCTCCTCTCTGAAGAAATGTTTCTGAGATGATTCAAAGATCCTGGAAAAAGATGCTGTACAAGTAATCTTTAAATTTATTATTAATTATTATGGAATCTGTAGCTAACGAGGTAAAAAGTTTTACTTGTGTAGTCGTATATTTTCAAAATGAGGAGAGATTGGATAGGAGGCAGTGGGAGGTTAAAAATAGAATTATTATGTAAAATAGTTTTGGAAAGAAAGTAAAGTGCTTTTCCATCTAAGGCATCCCAGTTTGTTCCGTTCACTGTGATTCTCTTTCCTCTGAGAAAAAAAAAAAAAGATCTGGCTGATTATATATCTTATGCCTGGTTTCATTCACGGAAGACAATTTTAGGAAATTAATTTCCCTCATTAAGTTGTATAACTCAATACTAATTTATTGAAATGATCTAGGGAAGGAGAAGTAGCTTCATCTTTAGATATGAAAGTATTTCAGTAAGAAACCCTGGAAGTTTATTATTTCTGTCAGTTTGGAGAATTTTGTTAAGGTGTCAGGTTTGAAGGATGGTCTATGAGGTCCCTAATAAACACTTCTGCCCAGGAATGCTTAAACATTTTAAGTCTTCTATAGTATTTCTCTTATAGATGAGCTACTGAATGAATCAAAACTAAGCTTATGCCCTCAGGTTAGGTGATTTCTCTAAGTCAGCAAAAAAGTCCTTATTCAGGAAAATCATATATATAAAATATAATTTGTCCTGAAGTGCCTCTGAGACCTATATCCCTGAAAAAGTGACAGCAACTAAATAAGGAAAAAAAAAAAAAAAACAACAAAACACCAGAACTAATCCAGACCATCTTTCTGGTTATTTGGTGTTTTTTAGAAGAAAAAAAACAAGAGAAGCACCGCTTGGACTCATCACGTTTGGGAGTGGATCTATATTGATAGCAGTTTGCTTAGTAAAGTCATATAGATGAAACTCATTGATCCTAGGGAGTGTAGATATATCTAAAGGTGGTTCAGGCAGCAAAATTAAAGTAGTAAATGAAAACAAAAGTAGTAACTTAAGTTCCGTTAAAGCTGATAAGACCACAGGTATACCAGTTGTGCTGTCAGCCCTCTCTATATAATGTAAATACCTGATACATATTAAATACTTTAACCCGTCAACACGAGCAGAAAGAAAATGAGAAATACAAATAGAGAATTCAGGATCTTATCTAACAGTTGAGATTTGCTTCTCCAATTAGGTCCCCGGAAATTTTGTACTCGTATTTTTAAATATCCTTCAAAAATAATGCAAGCGTAAATAAATATTGTTGGCCAAAAAACTCTCAGAAATTAGTGTTATCTCCCAGTTGTTTTGCTGATGTGGAATCTGATCCTAAAATTTATCTCCTTGTGTAATATCATTGATTTTAATAAGAGATTTGCACATGGATATGCATTATTAAAATCTTCAATTAAGTCCTTCCTAAAGATTCTACTGGTGAGGATTTTCTACTCCAACAGCTCTCACTGGGACTATGAACAAAGAGATTAACAAATATTCTGGGAGGCTTAGGAGAAAGCCATGGTTAGAAGTCCTGCAGAAGATGACGTTAGAGAAGCTACCGAGGTGGAAGGTAAATTTTCATTGTGGATTAAAAACTAGCTGAGACACATCATGTGAAAGAGAGGGAAAAGTGACCATCGTGGCAAGAGGTAATGAGGAAGTTTCAGAATAGTGAGATCATAACATTTGTGAGTTACCAATCTTTTAATATTTGACAGAGCTGGACAATATTAGAGGAACTCAAAATACAAGGGAAAATGGTAGTGCAGAGGCTGATATATCCATTGCTGACAAATACACCCACACATCAATACATTATTTTAATTGCATATTAGCATCAGTTTTCACATTATTTATCAAAGTTCTACTGCGCTCAAAATACTACAATACTGACCAGGGTATAGATATTATTCTGCTGATCAAAGCTAGATGCCAACCAGAATATTCTGTTAATTGTTGATTGTTATGTCAGAAAGGAAAAAAAAAATAGAAAGGAGAATATGGAAGTATTGCAGAAATTCTGAGGCAGGCAAAAGTGAAGCACTGGTTTTATCAGAAGACTCCTGTAAGAGCTGAGTCAAAAGATGACTGAAGATAAGATGCTCAAGGTGGAACAAATCAAAGAAGATATGCCAGAGTCACTTTTTCCAGTAAATAATTAATGATGGACTGAGAGTAAAGTAGCTGCTGCTATTTGTTGTTTTAATAACACAATTAGAACAGCAAGTTGTTAAGCACACAATTTACTACAGGAGAAATATCTATGTATTAAAAAACAAACAAACAAACAAACAAAAAACAATACAAGTGGAAGCTGTTGCCATAAGTTTACATGTATTAAGACCCAAAGCTTAGCTGGGGCAGAAAGTGGTACCTGGGTGCCTGAATCAGGATCCAGTCTTGACTTTTCTGAAGAAATATGCATCAGCATTTTTCGAGGCATATTTCATCCTCTAGTATTGGGTTAGAGGCTAACTTCCTTCAAGGTAAAAAGAAAAATAAATAAAACCATTCTTTTGATTGCATTTGCCTAGGACAGGGTTTCATATTTTCTATGATGGATTTGTTGCTGCCTTTTGAGTGAGGTGGCCATGAGTCTGCTGTAGTAAGGAAATTCTTTTACCCTCTGATATATTTCTTGAAAAGGAACTGCAGATTTGGTTTATACACAGGCTGACACATCATATGCAATCAACTAATAGCCAATATAGTCTGTAACAGAAAGGACACATTGTAGATAAAGATATGCATGTATTCAAATATCTTTTATTTCTTCTTTGCATTTGCTTTCACAGGGAGCTGTAAATGGTGAGCTAAGTATAAAATCCTCTGGAAAATTTGAAGTTGGTGTTTTAAACTTAGATTACAGTCAATCCTTGTCTGGAAGAATTTTATTTCCATTAAGGTGTTACTAGAACTGTGCTGAAGGGCCAGCTTTTAACACCCTGACATTAGCTCAGGAAAGAGACAGGAGCAATTTAGATTTCCATGTTCCTGAATAAGAATAAATTCCCCTGTTAGCTCCTAGAGTGACTCTTTGCTGGGAATCATAAGCATACTTCACAAAAGCAAGGTTGTGGGTGTTTTGGATTTTGGTTGTTTTTGTGTTTTTTTTTTGTTTATTTGTTTGTTTATTTATTTGTTTGTTTGTTTTCTTTGGAGAGAACAGGCTGCTCTTTACAGGGTCCTCACCCTTCATCTCAGCTTCCATTAATGTAAGGACCACAATGAATCATCCTCAATATCCACTGGCCAAAATTTTCATAGTTGGATGCTGAAAGATAACTACTGAAATCCTAAAGATCAAAAAGAAATCACTCAAAATAAAACCCAACACCTGAAGTGTTTAATATAAAACCCTACTAACAAAGTTTAGATCCTTGCTGCACATAGCACTAAGATGCTACAGACAGCTGAATCTGCACCCAGATTTGCAGAGGGGTTGCAGACCTCATCTTGGAGGAAAAAAGGTCATTCCCTCATTAAGTTGATGCCTAAAATCTCAAGAAAGAACCAGGAGCATAATAAAACAAATGCCCATAGTAACAGATACTATTGCTAATATAAGGTAGGGGAATGATAGTTTTGGACTGGAGGTCTAGAAGTCAATATGGAAGGGGAGAAGTTAATTAGTGATCTTAAATGACAGTAAATAATGACAGAGCTTTGATAAAAACAATTTGCTGAATATTCTTTTTAGTGTAAGAAATGAAGCCACAAATTGAGAGGAGAACATTAAATGTATATAAATGATGAGAGCTGGGAATACAAAAAAAGTGAAAAACAAGTTAGTGTGGTACATAAAATATGAAAAAAATGGTTAGGAACAATTTTACAGTTAAAAAGAGTAATTTTGTTTAGGCTGTACAGGACATCTATGTCTGACCCTCTTTGTTTTGAGATCTACAGCACGTATGGTCACTAAATTTATACATTTATTACACACATATGCACACTGGCATATGTACAACCCCCTGAATTCAATATAGCAGAGATGCATAAATAGAACATATCAGGCTGGGAAAAGACATAAACACTGAAATTTTTGGCTTTTTAAAAACCCTAGCTGCCTTTAGCTGGACCATGTTTTTAACCAAAGGGGTTTTTTTTATAATGATAGCTTGGAGGAATCTGCATATCTCAAAGTATTCATATAACATGCATATATCTGAAATTGAAGCTAAGAAAACCTTTACGTTCATTTTTGAATGGGACTCTCACACCTAAACTAAGAATGACTTTATGAACTTTATGTCCTATATCGTTGTGACGCTCTGTGAGCTTGCACATCTGCAGTGGCAAACACAGATCAATAAATGTGTGATGTTTACTACTACAGCTGTAATACTCACCTGGAATTATGATGTTTGGTGTTTTTTTTTTTTTTTTTTTCTCCTTTGATTAAAGTTTTTGGTATTATTTAGATTTTTTTTAATTCTTTCTACCTTATTGTTATTCTTTGGTCTCGGCTGAGAATTCACATAAAAATTGTCTTGCATATTTGCTGCTTGAAATAAAGCATACAGGTTTCTTCTAATGTAATGCCTTGATTCTGACTGCTTCATAAATAAATAAAACATTGCCTTTAATGTTTTAACAGCAGCAAAAGAGATTAAAGCAGCAAAAGAACTAAAAGAAAGCTAAAGGACATGCAAAGATTGAATTAAATCATTTCCCAGCATTTTGATGACAAAGTTTGACCATTACAAAGAATAAATCAGTCTGCAGTCAGTGTGGACAGTTAGCTGGGACTGAAGCTGAAACTGCTCCACTGGGAATTGTGCTGAAAGATGAAATGAGTCCTATTTCTTATTCTGTGTGAAGAAACTTAGAAGAGATTTTTAGCGACCAGGAGATACACAAACCTTTTCCAGGGAAATGAGAAGGGAGAAGATCATGTATACATTAGTTCTAACATTTCCTCTAAAGACTTTTCGTATTTTTTAGAATTTAAAGTGAAACATGTACATCAGTCATGAAAATTCAGTCACTGACAATTTGAACAAGGCTTCATACACTTTGCTTTTCTGTATTTTACTCTTAAAGGAATGATGGGTTCCTAATCAAGAGTCCCAAATCCAAGAACATCTGACTGTACAAGGATTTTCCCTTCACAGCCATCCTCCTGCTGCCTCTGGTAACTCATTTGAAGGTCTGCTCCAGGTCACATTCAGAGTTCACACAATAAAGTTAATCTGAGATAAAATAGACCCATATTTGTATACTGCTCTAATGGCTCAAGAAGCATTAGTCATTAGGACAACCTCTTTTTTTTTTTTTTTTTTTTTTTTTTTTTCCTCAAGCTCTACCTTCTAGACCAAGAATGTCTTTGGTAACACAGGTTGTCTGTAACTTTACCTGTCCTCTTTTTATATTATAGGGTTACAATTATGAGTATTCTGCTCTATAGCCTCCTTCTGTGTTGCTCCCTGTCTTTCATGTTTGGCTTTTGATAATCTACAAATCAGTCATCATCCTGTTTAGTGGCAAAATTACTTTTAAGCTGCTGATCCTGAAGTCATTTTGAAAATAGAATTGTCATTCCTTAGATAAAATACAGAAATACACTTGACTTTTTATTATTATTATTATTCCTCAGTTGTAAAGTAAGATTTGACATGTAACTCATCACGAGGATTGCTGTTGTGCTTTGGAAATTGTTTGCATAACTGAGGCTACTCTCTGTCCCGTCTTTCTCATGGCCAGATCCTGCCCTACAAACCAGGGCTGCAAATTGCACGTTCCAGTTCTTTAACAATTACAGTTTGTTTAATTCCTAACTAAGTTACTGAGAACAAAACAACCCAAAGTGCAGGAAGTTACCATGGAAGGCCTCAAGAGTATGATCATGTCCATTTGTTCTGGCAGCAGGGAGTTTTAACTTGTAAGATGGTGCTCAACAAATTACCAAATAGTTGATTTATTAATAAATAAATAGCACCATGAGATGCTGAAGAACATCTCATGGTGGTACTGGAACCAAGAGAAAAATGAATGGCATTAACTGCTGTGGGAATTATCCACATGCTTCTGCTTGTTCTCCACATCTTCTCTTAGGTCAATATAATCATCCTGGTACCGAGCATCTCCTGTCCAGCATGAGCTCTTGTTTGCAGAAAGCTGCTTAAGGTTTCACCTGTGCACTGCTTCACAAAGCTGGTAGGACATTTTTTCCTTCAAAACCTTGCTTTCAGCTCTTGGCCCTTCGTTGGCAGCTCTTTTTTACAGTTGATAGCAAGTTCCCAAAGTGTCACTTCAAGGAATGTCATGAAAAACGTTTGTAAATCTGTTGAACGGTTTATAACATGATTGGAGATTTTCTTTCTCTCTCTCCTGTTTTGTCATTTCAATGAGAAAAATTCCTCTCTTTATTCACCAACAATCCCTGAACAATTGCAGCTATTTTGTATTGTTCAAAGAGTCATTTATTGTCCTTATTAAACTTTTGTCACACAAATGAAGAGTTTAATCTCCCATAATCATAGATGAAACAGCAAGGTACTCCATCTCCTCAACCTTTAGAGTGTTCTGTAATTGGATTAACTGGCAATTGCTGTTCTCCACTTGTGCAGGCTCAGCAGCCTGCAAGGAGGGGACCAGCCTGTCGATGAAACTACGGAATTTTAAAAGGTTAGTGTGGTCAGTCAGGCTGGGGCTTTGCTCTGCCCACCTGCTAATTCAGGCATAGAGATTTTTTTTTTTTTCCCTGTTGTTTTATCTTCATAAATCAAACTTGAAAAAGCCCAAGCTCAGGAACAGCACAAATCAATTTGTGTGGTTCTGACTGTAACAAGAGAGAGAAATAGTGAGGGGTGACTTTTTTCCTCCTCTGTATACTTCAGGTGTGGGTGTGTTGCTAATTGTGACCCATCTCCTGAGCTCCAGCTGGTGGTGGTATAAATGGGAATGGAGCTCCTTCAGCACGGTAGCTAAGGTAATGTCTGTTTGAATTTTGAAAGCTTCAACCTACCTCAGACACCAGATGAATTCTTTTACAGTGTATGATCCATGGGAACGCTTAAAAGTGGATTTCTACAGGCTGGAGCACTCTTTGAGCAGATGGAAAGATACTAAGGCACTGATTAAAGCAACCTGGAAAGCCCTGGGAGCTCCCACCCCTCCAGCCTCAGGGCTCTGCAGAGGAGAGCTGCTTGACTTCTACAACAAGTGGGTAGGAGACACTTGCATTTTATCAAAGATATGTCAACTGTCCTTTAATGCAGCTAATGAAATGTGGTGTTTAAGCCTGGCTGTATCTCTCTGGCCGCCTTAACTAGAGGAAGGCAAGGCAGTTGCTTTCTGAAGTGGGCAGGGCAGGGAGATGCTCTGGGTGAGCTGAGGGACCACTCTCCTCCCAATGGACTGAGCAGCCTAGCTTTGCTTCTGTCTGGGGACTTTTTCCAGTGCTCCTTTGAGAAGAGTGTTCGGTGATCGAACATTACAAGCTAGTGACTAAAGGATCCTTTAGCTAATGATGCATAGAAACACTTAATTAGTTTTATATATATATGTGAGTATATATATCTATATGTCTATACCCAGTGTGATCAGGAGGTTGAGGAATGTTCTCTTTACCTTCTGCTCTGCTCTAATGAGTCCACCTCTGGAGTATTGTGTTCAGTTCTGGGCTCCCCGGTTCAAGAGAAACAGGGCAGTAGTGGAAAAAGTCCAGAAGAGGCTCTGGAGATGCTGAGGGCACTGGAGCATCTCTGTGCTGAGGGAAAGCTGAGAGCCATGGGGCTGTCCAGCCTGGAGAAGAGAAGACTGAGAGGGGGATCTGATCAATGCTCATCAACATGTAAAGAGTGGGGGTTGAGGATGGGGCCAGACTCAGTTCAGTGGTGCTCAGTGGTGGATAAGGGGTGACTGGCACAAAATAGAACCCAGAAGACTCCATCTGAACAGGAGGAAAAAGTTCTTTCCTGGAAGGATGCCAGAGCCTGGAGCAGGCTGCCCAGAGAGGCCGTGGAGTCTCCTTCTCTGGAGAGATTCCAAACCCACCTGGATGCAATTCTGGGTGACCCTGCTTTAGTACAGGGGTTGGACAAGATGATCTCCAGAGGACCCTTCCAACCCTCTCCATGCTGGGATTCTGTGATTTCAGAGCTACGATATATAAGCTGTTTCTCTCAAATATGTAGCATGAGAGCTATTTCAATGCTGATGCAGAGAGACTTTTCCCAGGAAACTGTGGTACTCAGTGTTAAGGATCTATACTTCCTACACTGATGTCCTCTGCATCTCTGTCTAAACACTAGCAGCATACAACTTCAAAATTATACCCCAAACAAATGACTGAAACTTTCTGACTTCAGTTCTGTGAATATTTTCTTCCTGATCTGTACATGGAATGTGTTAGTGACTGGAGGTAAAACTCCAAATACTTATACAAAGCCTAAAGCCCAGTGATCACATCTGGTGAAATCATCTGTTTAACTGTGCATTGGTTGTGGTTGCCTACATAATAGGGAGAGATGGTAAATTACTTAAGTGCTTCTAGTGAGCTTGGTGTCAGAGTGATTTTGTAATAAATTTGTCTTCACCATTGTGTCACATGCTGTTATGGACAAGGCAGAAGTTGCTTTTTAGAGTAGAATTTCAATTTTATCGCAGATAAGGAAATATCCCTGATGCATATAGAAGAGATGGTTTTGTGGGCTAATTGAACGACCAGTGACGTTTTGAAAAATTGGAGATTTTGAAGGTTCCAAAAACATTCCTAGTAATTTTTTGCTTCCTCCTAGCTCCACTGCAGCTTGACCTACAAAGCATTTAACTTGCTTTGTTGTGATGACATGCCTTTGGGCGCGTTTAGCGCAGGTGAGTTTGGGGTGCTTTGGACATCCAATTCCAGCATGCCATGTCAATGTTCAAGGGAAGTGATTTTAATTTCTCTTTGCATACCCATTTCAGTTTAATTTTTTTAAAAACTTCCTGTATTTCCAGCACAAAACCCATCAATACTAGAAACAGGTGAAATCTACTCTTCTGTTCATGCTCCACATGAGACTTTGGGTTCTACTGGGGACTGCAGCAGTAGGAAATTTTAATGTTGCCTTTTATTCTAAGATAATTTAAGAAATAAGCTAGTCATCATATTTTTCCAAACATCCTTTAGCATAATTTCATTTCATATATAATATGAAATTATTAGCATATTTGGCGCAAAATGATTCCACTTGGATGGTTCTATGGGTGTCTGAGAAGTGTTGCTACTCCGAGATGTTTAGAGTTTTGTTTTTTTTTTTTTTTTGTCAGGTGGTTTTGGTGTCTGTGAGAAGAATGTGACTATTATTTTTAGGTTCTGTCCTTTTCTTCCCTTCTCTTCCCTTCCCTCCAGCTCCCCCAATATTGGTGTTTCCTTAGAAACCCTGTCTGGCAGGTGGCATCATAAAAATATGAAATGACACCGAGCTGTCATTTGGAGGAGATGTTCATTGTGCAAACAGTGTTTCCTACTGCTGGCAAAAGTCTCGGGTTTAGTCGTTTTCCTGAAAACAATTTCAGTCAAGATTTAGGAGAGGGAGGAGCCCGTCTCTGCTTCCTTTTGGATATTTTGTTGAGAACAAATATTGCTCTGAGGAAGAAAACATTGCTATGCAGAGATATAACCTTTTTAAGTCCCAAGTTGTGCTCCTGATGCTGGCTGGCTTTGTTGCTGTGAAAGCTGTGTACTAAGGTTGCATAACTCTTCGGAGGTGTTTATGTACAAGCTCTCCCAAGGGTGATGTTTTATCAAACCTTATTACAAAACCTTTCCTCTCTGCAAGCCATCAAATTCATAGTGAGCGATTAAAATTCAGTATTGTACCTGGTCAAGGATAAGATGAGACTGTCTTTCCTATTCATGTGAGTAAGCTGGAGTACCTAGAAATTTCCAGATTTTATACGAGCCAGTAGGTATCTTATGCTGTGGTCACCTATAGGGTCCTGCATTAGGATGTGTTGGAAGGATTTTATATTTGTTTTATTGCATTCAGGTTTTTTTTCCCTACTTCTCTGCACTGCTTTTTTGGAAGTGCCTTGATTTACCCCTTTTTTTGTCTCCTTTCCCCTCTGTGTCCCCCCAGAACCCCTCTTTTGCGTTATGCCTGGAGCCCTTGACTCCTCCATCAGATAGTGGAGTTTCTCTAACTGAGTAGGGAAAATGAATTAGGTTCCATTTTTTATTTTTTAAATGTATGACTGCCACTGATTGCCTCAAATGAATGCTAGCTGGATTTTTGCTGCTTATACATTAAGAATCTAAACTGGTTTCTTTACCATGTTGACTGTGAGGGTAGGAAGTGAGAAAAAGAGGTTCCTGACAGATTATTTTCCACCAGACAGCCTCTCAGCTGTCTTCCACCGTTTCTTCCAGCACAGACGAATTCTGGTGTAGCAGCTGCAGCCTCAATATTGACAATCTTTCCCGTGGCACCTACCAGTCAGGACAGGAGCAAGTTGTGGATGAAGTACCCAGGAAGTCAACTGTCTCACAGACTCGTGGTAGCCCCTGAGCTTACACTGGTCCCCTGTGCTGGGCTCTGTGTGGATTTTGTCCAAGATTTTGAGGTGTGAGGGTGGATTCTGTTTTGTTGTCTGTAAATATGTAAGCTGCTGTCATCCTTTGTTTGAGATGAGCCGAGGTAAAATCCATGGGAATGACAGTGCTGTTGTTCTGCTGGAGGGTTTATTTTGGTGGGATGTGAACGAGATGCAGGACAAGTGTCGGAGCTCCCAGCTGGTTGTGTTTAATCCCAGCAAGCAGCTAATACATGGTTTACAGGACATATAAGATGTGATTTATAGTGCAATGACTGCTAGGTGCTCAGGAAGGATTTACACATCACAACAGTTTCTTTTCTGGGTGAGGGCTAGTGGGGCTGCTGCTTGGCTGCCCTGAGCCCATGGCTTGCCAAGCGTCAATCCAGGTGACAGGGCAGAACGGAGCTGCCACTGCTGCCTGCACAGATTTATGGATGCAGCTGAGGTGCACGGGCTTGTCTTCAACAGAGCAGATATGTGTAAGGACACCCGAGGTGACCTGTGACTGGAGGAGGGAGCACCTATCCATTTCTATTTTCTCCAGGTCTTGTTGCATTGGTCTGTAAACTATCAAGTGTTGCCTGACAGCATATAGGAAAGATGGTCTTTAAGTATTCCCACGCAGCCTTTTCTTTTACAAGGAGAGATGGTTTCTGGAGTTCTTGCATCTGTTTGCTATAGACTTGTCTGCTTAGGTAACTCTTTAAGAGTTGTTTATTTCTCAGGTTTTATTCCATTTTGGTCACTTTGCCTCTCAGACTCTCTCCATTCAATTTTTTTCATGCTGAAACTAGGCTACTTTCTCAGCATTTACTATATACACCCTGACTTGTCCTTATTACCATATAACTTGCACGTAACCTCAGTTATTTGTCTGTAAAAGTGCCTCATAAGCCAGACTGATAGAACTACAGGCTTCTCCTGATATTTTTTTAACCTCTCCCCCCCCAGCCCCGAGTGCTCACCAGAATGATTTGTTGCATTCAAATAAAAACCTGTAACTCCTGCTCTGTCAGCTGAGTTGTACTTCTCAAAACTGTTATCAAATGGGCGTGTTTACACTGTTTTGATACAGGTCTTTCCTATTCACATCTGTGAATGTCACATAGAATTTTAAGTATACATTAGAAATTATTTTCTTCAATTTTTCTGCTGCTGCTTATACTTAATTTTTTTTAAGTTTTATATCTGTACCTGTATGTTGCTTTCTATCTTTCTAGAGATGTATGTGCCATTGAGAGTTGTCCTGGTTTCGGTAAAATAGAGCTGGTTCTTCTCTGTGATTTTACTTTTTAGCTAAAGTTCTTCTAACTAACTTCTCTGTCTGAGTTAGCAGCATTTTCATAAACTATCTGACTGTAGCAATGATAAAACTTCATGTTTAGAGTTACTGCCAGGGATTGGTATGCAGACCAAGGCCACTGCTGAGCTTGGATCCCACATGGAGGGGGGCAGAGAGCACCCCGCACCTGTGGGGAGGAGTGGACAGAATAACTGACCCCAGGATTCACCAATGGGGTGTTCCATCCCACAGCTGTCATAGCCAGTAGAAGCGGATGATCAGGAGGGGCAGCCATTCCCTCGCCCCTTCCATTCTTCTCTTCCATCTGCTGCTGCTGGGCTGCTGACTACTTCTACTGCAAAGGATGGCATCCATCCTGCCTTTAATCTCAGCTCCTGTGCCAGAACCCAGCTCCTCTGCCTAGTGGCTGGCTGTGGCTGAGTCCAACCTAGGACCCTCTCCCTGGGGGGCTTCTCCCCAGCCAGGGGTGATGGTGGTGTATTGCCATTGGAGGGTGTTGGGTTTGGGACTAACTTTGTATATTTGTATATATTTGTACATAACCTAATTTATTATCATTATTACTATTATTACTAGTGGTAGTATGTAATGGTTTTGAAAACAAACCAGTGAGAGACTCCAAGTCAGAAATACAATTTAATAGGGGGGGAAAAAAAAAAAAGCAATAATACAAAGGAAAACCACAGACAGAGTCAGAATACAACCTGATACTCTGTAGTTAGGGTGGTGGTAGCAGTCCAGATGAAGCAGTGATATCATAGAAAAGATCTGGTAGCTCTTGTCCTCTGGAAATCCAGTGGGTAACGCCTCCTGTGCTGTCCTGAACCTCAGTTTATATCCAGGTGGGAGCACTTGGCTCCTCCCCCTGGGCAGAGCATCTCACAATGGGTTGATGTCATTCTGTGAGTCATGCAGTGGGTCCTTGATGGTCCATTAAACAGAAATAGCTCCTGGGGGGAGTTCTGTATGAGTCATGGGGCGAGGCATGGATGGGCCCATTAACAGTGAGGACTCCTCCTGCTGGGTGGGGAGGTGTTAACATCTCCCCAGACCTCTTTCCGTATCTGTTATAGCCTGGGGTGTGAGGTCTGTCCTGGGCAGCTGCTACCCATGATTTTCTTAACAGCCCATGAGCACTGACATAGAGAGTATAGAATACACAGTTTTTGGTTCTACCCACATAAGGATAAACCGGTCCCAGCCCCTGTAACCGTGATATAGTATTAAAACTGTTTTCTGTTCTTTTCTAATCAACAGGGGTGGGGAAAGGGGAGAGAGCGTCTATTATGATTCTAGGAGCTGCCCTGACCCCAAACCGTGGCAGATTTATTAGTGCCCAACATATACCTTGTACACACTTGTCCTGGTTTGGGACATGTTTTATTCATTCAGTATTATAATAGTCTACAAAGGATTGGAATAATAAAATCTTTTCTCAGGTTCAAAGTCTAAATGAACCCTTCACGCCATCAAGCTAATACCTAAGATTTCCTTCAAAGACAAATCTCACTGGAAATCATAGGACTGAATAAACGTTGAAATGCAAATGGTCTATAGGTGGTAGGTGCTGCTGGACCTGTAGGACAGTGCTCGGGGCAGAAGCCCTTAATTTTAGCCTGTGGTCCCTGCAAACATGAACCATGTGAGGGGGCATGAGAAGCTGTGCCATGAAAATCAGGGAAACTGAGTCATGAGACATGGAATTAAATGGGGTTTAACTGAATGTGTGCAGCATCTTTCTATTTTATGTGTAGCCCAGAGTTTTTCTTATTTGCAAACATAAGCCAACAACATTGTTTGCATCTGAGTTAGGATTTTGCAGTGTGCCCTTATGAGACATAATGATGTAGCCCTTTTCCTAGAGATTTAAAAGCTAATTCACTAATAGAAGTGCTTTCTCATTGAATACCTACATATACATATAAAAAGAGCAGCATACCCCATATATCCAAATCAATCTGACATTTACAATAATGTCAAAATAAAAATAACACCCTTCCTTCAAAACAGAGGACTCACCATGCTGGGAATGCCCTTATTTCAACCTCTGTTTCTGGAAGTTATTCCTTAAGAAGGTGCAAGAAACCCATCATGGATAAATGGGGAATGATTTTTTTTTTTTTTCATTACTCCACCATTTAGTAGCTCACCTCTGACCTTAAGCACAAGGCTTTGTGTCTTTGATACAATTATTTTTATCCTAGGTAATGCAAAAGTCTCAGACCTTCCAAAACCTAAGAAAACAGATCTACCTTGCAATGTTCCTGCAATGTGAAAAGGAAAGGAGAACATATTTCTTTCTCTTTTAGTTCTTTCTCTAAAGAAAATTCACATCAGAAAGAATCGGAGAAAAATACTTGAGGAAAGGTCACTTGACTGAGCTTCTTTGAAACTCAGATAAAAGAACAATGATAATCCCATTGTAGAGTAGCATTAGATGCTTTAATTCAATCCTATAGAACAGAGTCTCTCCAGGGGACTTCTCAGCTACAGACCACACAAAGACATGCCTGCCCACACAAAGTTTTTGTAATGGAAGAGAAGATGCTGGTAGCACCTTGAACTGCTTGTGCTGGGCACCAGATACCAACCTGTCAGCATGGGGAAAAGGGATGTGATGCTTTCCTTGGGTGGTGACGGGGGAAAGTTGCATGAACATATTTAAGGATTAGGTCTTGGCTGGCTACTAGAATGACAGATGCTCTCTATTAACACCTCTCCCTTCCCAAGGGAGAAGAGAAAGTGAATAAGGGAGAGAGACTTAGGCGTTGGAAAAGAAAACTAAACCAGCTTTAATTAAAAGAATAACAATAAAATGAAATGCATACAAACTCAATACTGAACCCAACCCCCTGATGGTAATTCCATCACCGTAACCACTGACGCTGTGGAGCAGGCACTGGGGGAAGTCACAGACTGGACACAGTGGCAGATGGGAACCAGATTCAGGAGCTGGGTTGTGGAACTGCATTCAGGAACTCAGATAGGACTGGCAGAATGGACAGAGTCCTTCTTGGATGCTGGACACCAAAGAAGAGGACTGACTCTTGTGATCCTTCAGCTTTAGATTGAATATGACATACAGGGGATGGAATCCTTCATTGGTCAGTTTAGAGTCACTCATCCCAGCAACTCCACCTTGCAGGTGCCACCTCTTTCTTACTGCACCCACAACATGGGGCATGAGACATAGCAGTGACCTTTGTCTGTAAGTAGAAGCAAGAGCCTTTCTGCACACCCTAGCCCTTGGTAGTAACTAAACATGGAACATTATATACTGCTAGAAGCAGACACTGTCTGCAAAAATCTGCATTAATTTCAGGAAGTGCAGCTACTAAGAAGAGACTGAGCTGAGAAGTAAAATCACTGAACAGAACTAGTTCTGTTCTAGCTCAAACCAGGGCACCAAACCTCTAGCTCAAACCAATGGTGATGTTGAGGAAGAACAGTTATATTCCAGAAACGTGGTACAAACTCTTACCTAAAGTGAACTGCAGTCTACAAGACTTAAGATTTTCTTTTGATTTTTTTTTTTTTTTAAAAAAAACCCCACCATGACACAAGTAATTTAAAGACTTATTCATACCCCAGACTGGATTTGAATCTTTGTAAACATCGTAAACAAGTATGAACATTGTAAACCCTTGTCTGTGCAGCCCACCTTGTTGAGGGGCTAATTTGGACAGTGAAACTGTGCCAGCTCCGTTGGAGGTGGGACAGGGCACTCAGTGCTTTCTCTTCCTGGTTGGACACTGTGAGGCCAAGCAAGAGGATTTTATGTTCTATTTGGATGGTTAAATACTGCACTTTCTTCAATTACAAACCTCAATTATTATAGGAACTATGGCTTCAGTGCCTGCAGCACAAAATCTATGCCAGTGTTACTAGGTCAAATCTGATGTCCTTTATTTATGTTTATTTTATAACTGAGCAATGAGGGTCAATTTTGATGTGTGACAAAGTTTATTTTTCTAAAAGTAGACATTGATGGAATAAGATACAAAGGGTTATAGTATTATCACCTTGAAAATGTCTCTTATTATGTGGAAATTATGGATTCCTTCTTTTTTTTTTTTAACTTGAATTAGGAAACAGAGTGCCACTCTTAGGTTCTCTTGTCTGACAAGACTTTGCCAGTCTGCAAATTTTCTTTCAAATTAGTAGACTGAGTTTTCTTATCAACCCTTAGCCAGCTGCAATTACTGTCACTCTTTTCAGCAGAGTTAATAGATTTGTGCCAACTAAACAGAATTTTTTCCCATCATAAATTGGGATTTTACTGAGTGCCCTGAACTTGCCGATATTGTTTTAAACATAAGAGCTGTTTTAGAAGTCGAGGTGGCATACACAGCTTTACTGTGTTCTTTGACTTCACAAGTTACATGGGACAACTCAACAAAAGTTGAATACAGAAAGGATTATTTTTTTTCCTCTCATTTTTGTGAGGGATTATATTTTTGGAGAATAATAATTTGAAGTAGAATCAACACAAGATAGAGCTTTTGGAAAAATATGCAGTTCGAATGTATAGTCTAGTGGGAATCAATGTGATCTTTAAAATGCTGTTGAAAGTGTTAAGTAGTCACATATATACAGTATAAAACAAAGTTTAGGTCGTTGAAAAATATATAGAACTAAGAAGAAAATAGGTACATACATACATAGCTGCTTGAGCATGTCTAAAGAAAAGCAGTGAAGCTGGGGAAGGGTTCTAGAGCTTGTGTTGTGAGGAGCAGCTGTTGAGCCTGGAGCAAAGGATGCTCAGGAGAGACCTTCTCGATCTCAATAGTTCCCTGACAGGAGGCAGGAGCCAGTTTGGGATTGGTCTCTTCTCCCAAGGAACCAGTAGTAGGACAAGAGGAATCAATCTCAAGTTGCACCAGGGGCAGATTAGTTTGGATACTGGGAACAGTGTCTTTCCCAAAAGGGTTGTCTAGGTCTGTGCCAAGCTGCCCAGGGCAGTGATGGAGTCCTCATCCCTGGAGGGGTTTCCAAGCCATGGAGTTGTGGTGCTGAGGGACATGGGTTAGTGGGGACCTGGCAGTGCTGGGGAATGGTTGGACTCAATGATCTTAAAGGTCTTTTCCAACCTGAACGATTCCATGATCTCAGTACAGCCAGCTAATTGTGGTAAAGTCTATTATATGACAAAGAATCCTACATAGTTAAATGTAGGTACCTTCCTCTGAAAAGAAAGCTCTCCTTCAATGGCAGTATCTGGTTCCTCTGAGGATACTTCACATCTCTTGCTAGTGCTTCCTGCCTATAGTTTGGCATTTACCTAATCTGAGGTTTTCAAGGGGGCCTTTTCCCTCTTGCTGGTCTTTTGTATTCAGTTGTGGGAGGGGGGCAGCTGGCAAAGGACAGTTTCAGCTGGACATATACTTATATATACTATGGGGATGGGGTGTGGTACAGGTTTTTCACATGGTCTTCCAAGTTCCTTGCTCAAAGTGAGCTAAGGCAACAGTGAGACCTCACATCCTGTTATAGGCAGCAGTGTAGGGGAGCAGCCCTAAGACCATCTGTCCATTGTCTCCTGCCTCTGGAAGTGGCCAGGACCAGACGCTCAGGGCCAGAGCATAAGAACTGGACAAATATTGAGAGATAATTCCTCTGGATATCCTCTTCTGGCTTCCAATAATTTGCTGTTTAATGGCTTATTGATCTGGAAGTGGGAGCTACATCCTCTGCCTCCATTGGACCTTTCTGCTGCCTCATTATGTCATTGCACAACAAAGTGCAATGACTTGAACAAGCAGTCCTAAATCAGAATTTTTTTCATTTTTAATGCTGGATTAGGCCACCTCTTATTCATCTAATAGGATTTCAAAACTCTTACATGTATGTTTTGCTTGTGCAGGTGGTCACTGGTGAAAACCCAGCCTCACAACCACGCTGATGTTAAAGTCATTTTAGTGTTGTTAGCACGGATCAATAAATCAAAATACTCAACAAAATACTTTGGTTCTTCAGTCCAAAGCTGTGTCAAAAAAGTGTTCATGACCACAGTGCAAAGCCTTAGTGTTTCTGCTGTGTGCAGAATTGTCTTTTGCACCAAGGAGAGGAACAGACTAACTTTTTAAAGGCCAGTGGAGACTTTTGGGGTTTTTTTTATAATAAATCTGTATGCTTTCTGTCTTGCTGCATATGAATTATCTGTAGGTATAAAACACCTGTTTCTTCAAGAAGAAAAATGAATAGTTACTCTGAGGGAGGAGAATGAAAATGTGGAGGGACTCTAGGCAGGGATGTGGTACAGCAGATTATATTTGGACATTGCTGGATTCTTCACAGGTGTTTTTAGGCATCATATAGGGTTTGTTGCCATAATCACAGATATAAAATAAAATACTGCTTTTCTCTTACACCTTAAGCTCTGGCTTTGTCTTCTGGTGTGCACTGAAGAGCGATGGGTTGATCCCAGCCGTGCCGGACTTTGAGGCAAAATGCATTGAAAACCTGAACCCAGAAGTGGCTTTGAGTTGCGTCATTTGGCTTGCACAACTAACCAAGCTAGGAAGTAGCCCGCTTTTATGCATGCTAAACCTTAAGGCAAGGCCTCATTAAATATTTTTTTTTTTTTTTTTTTTGGATGGGTCTTTGGGCAACTTGCTGTTGTTTCTCTGAGCAACTTGCTGTTGTTGCAGATGTCCCTGCTGACTGCAGGGAAGGGTTGGACTAGATGACCTTGAAAGGCCTCTTCTGACCCAAACTGCTCAATGAGTCTATGATTACTTGTTTGAATAGAGTTAATCAACATACAGACTTGACAAAAAGGAGGTAATGTTGCTGTCAGACCTACTAACTCCTTATTACAGGTGTCTTTCTAAATAGATGTTGTGCTACCAGGACTTTTAGCCTCCAAAGTACAAAGGACAGCAGTTACTCTAAAGAAAGATGATCAAAACTGCTAAAAATATGTTGTTCTGGGGGTTTAAGTCACATTCGTGCTTCCAACAGAGATATTAATTTGGTTGTCACTGACAGAGCCTTTGCTCCCTGTGGATGTACCTACAGAACAGTTTCTTTGGGGGACAATTAAAACTTACAGTGCTGAGAATAAGGGAGAAGAGTGTGGACATACTATAATAATAACAACAGATTGTGCCCAAAATGTTCCTTTCATTGTGTGCTTCTCCTCAGACATCTTTCCTGGCTTGTCTCTTTATTTGTGTTTTTGTACCCGCAGGATGCAGTCTCTTCCT
>NW_008580742.1:132603-133077 GCF_000691845.1 Merops nubicus | reverse complement strand
CTTTCCCTAAGTAACCTCACAAGAAACAACCCATATTTGATCACAAAGACCATGTTTTCATGGGAACCAAAATCCACCTGTGTGAAGAACCTTAGATCCGAGTATATATATTTTTAAAAACAAAACAAAAAATGTAAAAACAACCTTCCTCTGAATAAACCCAACCCTCGGGAGTAGAAGTTTCCACTAATACTATATTTCTACCCCTTCTGTCTTGCTTTACTTTTGATTGCTGTTTACTTTGCATTTAGAAGCAATATTGTTGAAATCAATTCTGTATCGGGCTCCCACTGTTCCTTCAACCATCAAAAACATGTTTCCAAATTTCACAGGACTGTCCTAGCTTTTTAGCAAGGAAAGCTTATTAAACCCTACCAAGTTAGTAGAGAAGATGTTCTGTAGAAGGATGATCTCAGATCTGACCCAGCTAGGTTTGTCCAGCTGTAGATAAGTCCCTGCTTCTTGGAGCCTGGG